>NC_045546.1:4920638-4938138 GCF_009769535.1 Thamnophis elegans
TGGCTCAGCCTTCCTGCACATTAATCCTTGCTTTGACTCCACCTGTATTCTTTCATCTGCAATATTCTCCTTTCTTTTAACATTTTAGGTCATCCATCTTTCTGTCACTTAACTAAAGTTCAGCTTTACCTGCTAATGAGGAATGGAATCAGCAGGAAAGCCAACTCAATGAATCGTGTGGAGTGTAAGAATAATAATAACAACAATAAATAACAGCACAATTATAAATGGGACATTTTTGCAAGAGTAAAGAGCACTAACTCGCCGCTAGCATTTAATGATTTAAGCCATGGTAAAATAATTATCCCCAAAACATAGAAAGGCCCAGAACTATTTGGAAGGCTTAGCATTTGACGCATGTGGACTTCTCTTCTTTGTTTCTTTCTTCTTTCTTTCTTTCTTTCTTTTCTTTGCTTTCTTTCTTTTTCTTTTTCTTTCCTTTCTTTCTTCTTCATTCTTTCTCTCATTCCTTCCATCCATCCCTTCTTCTCTCTCTTTTTCCTCCTTCCTTTCTGTCCTTTTTTCCTCCTTCCTTCTTCTTCTCTCTCTCCTTCCTTACTTGAGCCTTTTCCTTCTCACACTTTTTTCCTCCTTCCTTCTTTATTTCTTTCTTCCCCCTTTCTTTCCTTTGTTATTCATTGCCCCCTCCCTCTCCTCCCTCTTTTTTCTTCTCCTCCCTCCTCCCTCCTTTCTTTCTTTCTTTCTTTCTTCTATCTTTCTATCTATCATCTATCTATCTATCTATATATCTATCTATCTTTCTTCCTTCCTCTTCTCCTTCTCTCTTTCTTTCTTTTTTCATTCTTCTTCTTTTACTCATTCTTTCTCTCTTTGTCTCTTGCTTCTCTTTGTCTTTCTTTTCCTCTTTTCTTTCTCTTTCATCCTTCCTTCCTCCTTCCTTTTCTTCCTTCCTTCCTTCCTTCCTTCCTTCTAATTCAGCTACAAAAGCAAAATCAGTGGGTCAAGGCAAGACCACATTTTCAGGCTACATTGGGAAGCAAGAGTTTTATTACACATTTTTCCGCCGCACCCATTTCACAGCCTTGTCCTCCCTCCCTTTTCTACCAGAAAGGTAATAGAAGACAATTAGCAAGGGTGGGGGGGGGAATCTTTATCTCATTTGGAGAAAAGAACTCTGGGCAGGTTATATTAATCACTGCGGGAGCTTTTTCAGGAAATTGTCTGATCTCTAGTGGCACCGTCATTTCAATCCCTTCCTTTACAGGTAAAAGGTAAAGGTTCCCCCTCACCACATACGTGCTAGCCATTCCGAACTCTAGGGGGCAGTGCTCATCTCTGTTTCAAAGTCAAAGAGCCAGCACTGTCCGAAGACGTCTCCGTGGTCATGTGGCCGCCATGACTAAACGCCGAAGGCACACGGAAGGCTGTTCCCTTTCCACCAAAGGTGGTTCCTATTTTTCTACTTGCATTTTTGCATGCTTTCTAACTGCTGTTGGCAGAAGCTGGGACAAGTAATGGGAGCTCACTCTATTAAGTGGCTAGGGATTTGAACCGCCAAACTGCCGACTTTGAAGCTCAGCATCTTAGCCACCGAGCCACCACGTCCCTGGATTCTTATTGCAGAGTTGGAAGGGACCTTAGAGGTCTTCTAGTCCAATCCCTGCCCAGACAAGGAGATTCTATACCATTTGGACCAATGGCTGCCCAGTTACGAAATGCTATTGTCAGGCCTGCAGCCATCTTTTTTTTTGGATCTCTGGCCTGCCAACACTTTAATTATTGTACTATGCATTTTCTAGGGTGGGGAAATGGGAGGCGGGATTGCATGGAGTTAGATGCTAAGCCATAACAACATTCTTTCTCGGAAGCCAGGTCATCCTGTCTCTGCACCTGACTGGAATTGGATGGGTGGAAGCTGCCAGCATGGCAGTGGAAGATTGGACCGTGTGATGGACTTGTGGGTGTTGGGGGGGCAAGATCTTGAACTTTCAATGGATGGGAAAACGGGAAGCTTTCAGATTCGGTTTTCCCAGATGTGCCAACATGGCTCTCTTAATCATTTGGAACTTGAGCACACTTTGCCTTGGACTCTGATTTACTTTTGGGATGCTATAGGGCTTCCTGCCTGAGCAGTGAGTTGGACTAGGAGACCTCCAAGGTCCCTTCCAACTCTGTTATTCTATTATTCCATTCTATTCCATTCTATTCTTTCAAACGAATAGTTGTCCAGTCACTTCTTAAAAACCACCAGTGGTGGAGCATCCAAACTTCTGGAGGCAAGTCGTTCCGCTATCAGCTTCCTCCTTCACCAAAGAGAGGCAGGCGGGCATTTTAATCAGAAAGCTGCAGACTTTTGTAGCATACTTAGCCATAAATCTCAATTAGCTTCACTGCCACCCACTACCCACTTGACTTCCCACAGCCCCACCAGGCTCCGGTGTTTAAGAACTGACAGTTATCAAGGATGCAGGATCACTGCAGGTAAAACAGCACAGATATAGCTGCAGCAAAAGCATGAATGTGGTTTGATTAGTGTAATTAGAGCTTCTGCAATTATACGGCTTTCTCATTTAAATGAAAATATTTGCTAGGGGCTGGGAAAAAAAATAAACTTGTAAATAGCAAACTAGGGTTTCAGAAGCTGGTTTTCTGCCCCTTTCTCTGGCTAATGGAGTTGATCCCAGGAAAAGGTTTCACGGACTAAGACAATATTCATTTCTTGATTTCTGGAGGGTCATGCCATTTTTAATTATTTCCAAGACAGATTTCTGTTTTCGGGACAGATTTCTACTCCGGGAAATGTTATTTTTATTTATGAAGTTTTATCATGGCTTCGTTACTTGATAAGTAACTCAAGATGGCGAACATAATGTGATTGTGCTGATGCTACGTATTTTCATATATGGTGGACTTGCAAAAAGGTCAAAGCATTTTGGATAAAATATGGTGGATTATGCAAAATATCTTTAAAAAGAGGATAAAGTTTACCCTCAGTTATTCTTGTTAGTTATAATTACTGATTGTACAGTTATAAAGATTAACCTGATTTTGCATTAATAACCGCAGCAAGACTGCTGGTGGCGCATACTGGAAGAAAGAAGATTGCCTACTATTCAAGAATGGACGTTAAAAGTAACAAACTTAGCAGAGATGGCTAAAATATCAGCATATCTGAAGGATCATTCAGATGAGAATATAAGCTGGAATAGAGAAGATAGATTGATTATATTCAAAATAAATATGGGACTAAGAAACTCCAGGTAGCTTATGATTGAATGAGCAAGGAATGATATAATTTGTTTAGAGTTAGCTTAACAAAACGGGAGTTAAAGGGTTCGGGAGGGGGAGGGGAGGTATATATTTGTAAAACCTTTTTAAAAACTTTTAATTAAAAAAGATGGCGAACATACATAATAATCCTCTCTCCTGTATTTTCTCCACAGCACATGGAGATGGGTGAGCCAACAGAGAGTGACCAACTTAAAGACTAGAACTCACCATCTCCTGGAGATTGGCTGGGTCACCCGATTCTGTTCATGCCTAAGGAGGGCGTAGAATCACTGTTCCTGGTGATTGGCCCAAAGTCACCCAGACAGATTTCATGGCTAAGGCAGGACTAGAACTCACTCTCTCCCAGTGACTGACGAAAAGTCAACCAGCTATCATTAATGCCTAAGGAAGGACTAGAACTCACTGTTCTCGATGATTGGCCGAAAGTCACGAGCTGGATTTTAGGACACTAGAACTGTCTTGCTGCTCATTGGTCCAAAGTCTCCAGTTGGATTTCATGCCTAAGTGGAACTAGAACATGCCGTATCCTGGTTTCTAGCTTCAGGCCTTAATCACTACTAAAACTGGCTCTTTTCTTTTAATTAAGGTTCTAGGGATAAGTTCACCAGACTGGAGTCTGAATGTGCTGTGAAGTGAAGCGATGTCGTGGGACATAGTTTACTTAGACTTCAGCAAGGCATTTGACAAAGTAGACCGTAGAACATTGTGGGATAGAAATAGTACCATAAGATACTAACAATTAACCAGTGGGACAGAAGTTGCCTCCAGAAGTTGGAATATCCCAACACTGGAAGTCTTTAAGAAGATTTGATAGATAGCCATTTGCTGAAGTGGTGTAGAGTTTCCTGCCTAGGCAGGGGGTTGGACTAGAAGACCTCCAAGGTCCCTTCCAACTCTGCTATTGTATTGTATGGATGTATATTTGGCTATTTGGCTGACCAACCACACATAACGTCAAGTCCTTATTGGAAATACATCTACACGGACGGAAACGTGCAGTGAGGTACCTCAAAGTTTTGTCTTAGGCTGGCCCTCCTCAACATTTTTATACAGGATCTACATGAGAGGATAGAAGAAGAGATCAAATTTGCAGATAACACCAAGCTGGGGGGGGGGGCATAGTTATCTAATACTTTGGAATTGAATTGAATTGAATTGAATTTATTGCATTTATATGCCGCCCTTTTCCCGAAGGGGACTCAGGGCGGCTCACAATCCAAGTCAGGGAAGGGGTACAGATAAGGGATAAAAAAGACGAACAAAACAATACACAATTTAAAAGCACAACAACCATACCATTTGGGGGGGGGGGGGCAAAAGTTCATTAGCCCCAGGCCTGTCGGAACAGCCAGGTTTAAGGGCTTTGTGGAAGGCCTGGAGGGTGGTGAGGGTTCGAATCTCCACGGGGAGCTCATTCCAGAGGGTCGGAGCAGCCACAGAGAAGGCTCTCCTCGGGTAGTCACCAGTCGGCATTGGCCGGTGGATGGAATTTGGAGGAGGCCTAATCTGTGGGATCTGATCGGTCTAGGAGGTAATTGGCAGCAGGCGGTCTCTCAAGTACCCAGGTCCAATACCATGAAGGGCTTTATAAGTGACGACTAGCGCCTGAAGCGTATACGAAGACCAATAGGCAGCCAGTGCAGCTCGCGGAGGATAGGTGTTACGTAACCTATTCAAATCTCAGAAGAATTCAAGTCTCAGAAGAACCTTGATAGACTTGAACAATGAACCCTAGCCAACAAATGCACAGGTAGAGAATGGGTGATACCTGGCTCAACAGTAGTAACTGTGATCTCGCTGTCCTGTAGGGCCACCACTTAAATATGAGCCAGCAGTGTGTTGCAACTGCCAAGAAAGCCAATGCAGCTAGGTTGATAGGTTGCATCAACGAGGGACAGTGTCAAGATCACATGAAGTGTTAGTACTCTGTTATACTGTACTAGGGACACTACACTTGGAATACTGTGTCCAATTTTGCTCACCCTGGTACAAAAAAGTGCAGATGCCCTAGAAAAAGTGCAGAGAAGAGCAACAAAAATGACAAGAGGTCTGGAGGCTAAACTGATGAACGATTTGAGGGGTGTGGGTATGTCTAGTCTAAGGAACAGAAGGATTAGGGAGTGATATGATAGCAGCCTTCTGGTACTTCAGGGACTGTCTCAAAGAAGAGGGAGTTGACCAGGGTGAAATCCAGCAGGTTCTGACAGGTTCTGGAGAACTGGTAGCGGAAATTTGAGTAGTTTGGAGAACCGGCAAATACAACCTTTCTCTGGCCCAGAGTGGGGGGGAATGTGGATTTTGCAGTATCCCCCTGGAGTGGGAGGGAATTGGGATTTTGCAGTACCCTTCCCCCTGTAGTGGGGTGGGAATGGAGATTTTGCAGTATCCTTCCCCTGGAGTGGAGAGAGAATGGGATTTTGCAGTATCCTTCCCCTGGAGTGGGGTGGGAATGGAGATTTTGCAGTATCCTTCCCCTGAGGTGGGGAGGGAATGGGGTTTTGCAGTATCCTTCCCTGGAGTGGGGAGGGAATAGAGATTTTGCAGTATCCTTTCCCTAGAGTAGGGAGGGAATTGGGATTTTGCAGTTCCTTCCCCTGGAGTGGGGAGGGATATAGATTTTGCAGTATCCTTCCCTGCAGGGGGAGGGAATGGAGATTTGCAGTATCCTTCCCCTGGAGGGGTGGGAATGGAGATTTTGCAGTATCCTTCCCATAGAGTGGGGTGGGAATGGAGATTTTGCAATATCCTTCCCATAGAGTGGGGAGGCAATGGAGATTTTGCAGTATCCTTCCCCTGGAGTGGGGTGGGAATGGAGATTTTGCAGTATCCTTCCCTGGAGTGGGGTGGGAATGGAGATTTTGCAGTATCCTTCCCCTGGAGTGGGGTGGGAATGGAGATTTTGCAATATCCTTCCCATAGAGTGGGGAGGCAATGGAGATTTTGCAGTTTCCTTCCCCTGGAGTGGGGAGGGAATGGGGATTTTGCAGTTTCCTTCTCCTGCCACACCCACCAAGCCACACCCACAGAACCAGTAGTTAAAAAAATTGAATTTCACCACTAGAGTTGATTTATCTCCAAAGCACCTAAGGTGGAAGATCATTAAAGAGCGATTCAACCTGGAACAAAGGAGAAACTTCCTGAGAGTGAGAACAATTAACCAGTGGAACAACTTGCCCCCAGAAATTTTGGGTGCTTCATTACTGGAGGTTTTTAAGAAGAGGAGTTGACAACCATTTGTCTGCAATGGTATAAGGCAGGGGTGTCAAAGTCGATTTCATTGAGGGTTGCATCAAGGTTGGTTTGACAGGGTAGGCCTGGCAAGTTCGACATCACTTGTGTGAGGGGGCTGTACTGGCCTGAGTGCTCTGCCCCCGAAAAGGGGCTCCCGAGCTCAGTTTTTGGCTGCCATGGCCTCCTGCAACCCTACCAGTGAAAACGGAGTTTGGGAAGGTTGCACATGACCCTCCCAAGCTCTATTTTTGCTATTTTTGCTGGTAGAATGACTGCAGACCCAGGGGTGGTTCCTGTACCGATTGGTACCTGTCCACTTCATCCATGCTTTGTGTGTGCATTACTAGCTTCATTCGTGCACTGCTAGCTTCAGTCGTGCATATGCATCGTGCATTGCTTGCACATGCTCACTTGGCTGAAAATTGTTCTGCGCATGCGCAGAAACATGCTGGCAAACAACAGAAGAGACCAGGGAACTGGTTCAGGGGCGTGGCCAGCCTGGGTTGCTGCTGGTTCTGCACCCCAGGACAAATCACCATTACCGGTTCAGCCGAACTAGACCGAATCAGGAGGAACCACCTCTACACGGTCCATTCTTTGCTGATTCCAGGGTGGCCCTGTAGGCCAGCTCTATGTATCCCATGGGCTAGAACCAACCCCCAGGCCTTGAGTTTGACACTCCTGGTATAAGGTCTACTCTGCTTGAGTGAAGTGTTGGCTAGAAGACCCCCAAGGTCCTTTCCAACCCTGTTATTCTACACTCTATTCTACACTCTTTACAGGGTAACTTTCACTAAATGACTGATTGAATATGCCTGTGTTAATGTGGCATTTTATAATCCAGTATACTTGTCGAAACTCTCCTGGGAAAATCAGAGGCTATGAAAAGGCTGCTGTTAATTCCAGTCATTCCTAAAGCATTGTAAGATCATTGTAGTCACTGCAATGGGTAGAGACGCCGAAGAGTTTTTGATGGAAGATCTAATGACTTATGAGCATGCCAGCATGGAAGTGCTATCAAAACATTACTGTAGGAGCTATAATTACAATCTGCCTTGTGTCAAGTATCCAAAACCTGATTTTCATTTTCTTTGGGAACAAAGGTTAATCAATTTGTAATGGTTAATCAGTTAAAAACCCTTTAAAGAAAATTGATGTGATCAGCAGCTGGATTAGTGCTGACAGTCACGTTCCAATCAGGGAGACTGTAAGAGTCACTCAGCACATGGTTTTAATTTCAGGTTGTTTATACAAACAGATCATGAACAGTAAAGGACTCGACCATAGTTTCCGCTGGGAAACAGTGAGCATCCCAGAACCAGCTAAATGCAACAATGCTAGGAAAGTCTGGAAGTTTGGCATTCAGACAAATCAGCCATCAGTAGACACATAGAAATAAATCATGTTTACACACCATTCAAAAGAGACAGTAAGAAAAGAAAAGAAGGAAATAAAAAACACCAGCATACATCTTCTCCATCATCTTACATCCAGATAAGCAGGGATTAACACCAGACAAACAAGCAAGCAAAAACAGAAAACAATACCCTAATCAAGGAACTAGCAATGAGAAAACTACTTATATAAAGAGGGAACAAACTATAGTCAGTTGCATTAATTAGTTGGGTAATGAAATGCTTGTAAGAAAACTTGATTTCTTTTAAGCTTTAATTGGTCTGTAACCAGCCCCCTTGATCCTTACGAGATTCTGTACCAATTTAACAGATAACAGATTAACAGCATTGGAAGGGACCTTGGAGGTCATCTAGTCCAATGCCCCACCTGAGCAGGAGACCCTACACCATTTTTGACTGATGGCAGATAAAAGCTTCCAATGTAAAATTAAATTAAAATTTTAAATTAAATTAAATTGAAATTTAATTTAATGTCAATCTTTTACTTAAAAATAGAAGCAATTGAACAAGCTTTATTTCTAAGAAGTCACTGTGTACATAGCCAAAGAAAACCATCCAGCCTGCAATTTGTAGTTCATCCCAAAATTTAATTGGTAGCCTCTCACAAAGATCTAAATCTTGCTCCCCGTATTTCATTTCTTGTAATATATTGACCCTGACTGAAGCCATGGTTCCACTATTCCACTAGTTACTGTATTTTTCAGAGTATAAGGTATAAGGCACACCTGAGTGGGAAGTTTCTGCCTCTGCCTACCAGCATCCATGGTATTCATCCAGCTAGCGTCCTGTCAGTGTGTGAGAGAGTTGAGAGCTGTTTGGAAACAAACAGTATTTGCTGTGTGAGCAACAAGGAAGGAGACAGCAAGGAGCCTGGGTGTGGCTTGTTCTGTACGAAAGCTGCCTGCTGTGCTAATATCTGAAACTAAAACTGAAAGTGAAGCTTCTCTGCTGAACTACCACCCTGGAAAACCTGCTTTTGGTATTGTACATTTACTTAATGTGTTATATTATATATAAAGAGAAATTATTGAATCCAGCTGTTCCAGGCTGCAGGGATTGCCACAGACCATCACCTCACATTTCTTTTTGGCTACATTTGGTGTTCTGACCCCCCTCGCCCCACACCAAAACACTCCAAGCCAAAGATACTTTACGGAATTTATTCACAGACAGACAGGTCCTTGGCAGCAAACCGGCACAGGCAAGCCAGGGCAGTAATCCAGCACAGATAAGCCTTGGCAGCAATCCAGCCTGCCAAGCTCACAATACTGTTCTCCAACATTAGTTAAATGTGTTGACTTCTGCAAAAGGGGCGTGTGCACAAGCATTCCTTTTATAGTCTGGAGAGGAGCCTAATTAGCACCAACTGAGTGCAATTACCTCCTGTAACTGCGTAACTGTTTCTTACGCCTATTAGCTCTTCGGTGCCGGGCATCCAGGAACAACTCACTGCTGACATCCTGATCACACTCTCTTGTCTCCTCCCCACTGGTCCAAGGCTCAGGCGCCTCCTGGTGGCCAACCAGCCTCTCTGCGCCCTGCTCGGAGTCAGAACCCTGTCCAGGGTCTTCCACATCCCCCAAAGCAGACTCATAGGGCCCCTCGCTCTCGGAGTCTGGTGGCAGCTCCAACGGCTCCTGCTGGGCCACAACAATTTGGTATAGAAGACGCATCCAAATTTTCACCCTCCTTTAGTGGAGGGGAAGTGTGTCTTATACTCCAAAAAATACGGTAAGTGGCTTTCATAAAAGAAAGAGATTGCAGAAAATGCATTGATGTCCTTTAACGAGGAAGCTGGGTGACTGAAAAAAAGAATATGACATCTAAAAGAAACCAAACGAGATAAGATTCCTGAGCTTCAAAAGAAAACATCCGAATAAGGAATCTAATACTCTAATACTGTAACAGCATTGCCAAAAAGGCGTTAAGAGTTATTAACCTAATTTTGCAAAGCTTCTTCTCCGGTAATATTGTACTGCAAACTAGAGCATACAAAACCTTTGCCAGACAAATGAGCCAGCCGTGTGCAGCAGCTGCCCAAAAAACCAACACCGTTCTAAGCTGCATCAACAGAGGGATAGAATCAAGATCCCATGAAGGGTTAATACCACTTTATAAGGCCTTGGTAAGGCCACACTTGGAATACGGCATTCAGTTTTGGTCTCCACGATGTAGAAAAGATGTTGAGACTCTAGAAAGATGCAGAGAAGAGCAACAAAGAGGATTAGGGGACTGGAGGCTAAAACCTATGAAGAACGGTTGCAGGAACTGGGAATGTCTAGTTTAATGAAAATAAGGACTAGGGGAGACATGATAGCAGCCTTCCAATATCTCAGGGGTTGCCACAAAGAAGAGGGAGTCAAGCTATTCTCCAAGGCACCTGAGGGCGGAACAAGAAGCAATGGGTGGAAACTAATCAAGGAGAGAAGCAACTTAGAACTAAGGAGAAATTTCCTGACAGTTAGAACAATTAATCAGTGGAACAGAAGTTGCCTCCAGAAGTTGTGGATGTTCCAATAGGGCGTGTTTAAGAAGATATTGGATAACCATTTGTCTGAAGTAATGTAGAGTTTCCTGCCTAAGCAGAGGGTTGGGCTAGAAGACCTCAAAGGTCCCTTCCAACTTTGTTACTCTATTCTATTCTATTCTATTCTATTCTCTACCATTTAATTTTAATGATGTCCCCACATCCAAAGATGAATAGATGATTCTCCCAAGTTAAATTTCACGCAGTTTCTCATTTTTAAAAACCTTTCTGTCTCATCTCGGTCTGCTTTAAGCCCAAGAGATACATTTTCTCATACCAATATCTCCCAACCTGCACGTTTTATCCCTACTTCTGCGTAGAGTTTTGCAAACAATTCCTGCTACAGGTATGTGTGTGTGTGTGTGGTGTGTGTGTGTGTGTGTATATGTATATATATTATATATATATATATAATATTATAATATATATATATATTATATATATATATATAATATATATACCAATCTATAAATGAATAAGTTCAGTTTTCTCTAATGTATAAATAATAAGTTGTAAGATATATATTCTGCCTACTTCTTGGGTTTGCAAAACCATGAAGAAATGTGAATCTCGGAGGATGATTCTATATCCGTTTGTATTTTGGGCGGGTCTGTAAATAAGCTAAAATCTTATTAAAATGTAAATATTTCCTCTGTCCCAGCCACCGAGCACGTTTGAATAAGCTCGCAATCTCAGGGTACCACATGTTTTTTTTAGCTGAGGTAAATAAACCGACTGAACAAAAGAGAGAAATTTGAGTGTGTGTTGTGACTCCATGGTGAACACAACCTGGCTGTTTATAGGCCATAAAAACCTTGAATTCTCTGACACAGCAACCATTTAATGAAAGGCACTGACCGGTCAAAACAAAACACAATAAATAGCCTCGGTTTAAACATTCTCATTTAACTAGGTCAGTTTGAAGTGATCCATCGTGCAGGTACTTCAGGAAGAATGCAAGAAAACGGGCACTTATATTTCGGAGGACCTCTCATGGACCATGAATGCTAACATGCTTGTGAAGAAGGCACAGAAGGGGCTGTACTTCCTGAGAATGCTCAGGAAGATAAATCTATCTCAGCACCTACTTCTGTCCTACTATCACAGCACCATCGAGAGTGTCCTGACCAGTGGTGGGATTCAAATAATTTAACAACCGGTTCTCTGCCCTAATGACCAGCAGGGTAGGTGAGGCTTGGTGGTCATGTTACTGGATGGGCATGGCCAACTCAACATCATCACGTTGACGGGCGCTTCACCTTAACTGTTACAATATAATAAGTGTTAACCAGAGAGGCAGTTTCTGTAAGCAGGTCAATAAAGATGAGGCTAGAAACAACACCAGAATGTTTCCTTCCTGCCTTCTTTATAGGATTAGCCCTGTAAAGTGGGAAAAAAACAAAATGAGATTTCTTCCAACAACCGGTTCTCTGAACTGCTTAGAAAGCTACCAACCGGTTCTCCCAAATAGGTGCGAACTGGCTGAATCCCACCACTGGTCCTGATATAAGGCATTCTTGCATGGTATGGAGCAGTTCTGCAGCGGATGAAAAAGCCCTACAGAGAATCCTTGAAACTGCCCAGAATATCACCAGGCTCCAGCTACCAGCCCTGGGTGACATCTTTGCATCTTGTCATTTGAGGAAGTTGCACAACATTCTCGGAGACTTTTCCCATCCTGCTTACAATCTTTTTAAACTGATGCCTTCTGGCAGAAGATACATAACAATTAAAACTCGAACCATACGTCTTCTGAATAGTTTTTATCCCAGAGTTATAATTGCACTCAACAATCCACTAAAGGGCCACCATCAGTGAACTGCTGGACAGCATCACCTGGTCTGTTGTGTGGATGTTATGCTAATTTCGTTGTATGGGTCTACTGTGTATATACGTACAATGACAATACAGTAAAGAAATAAAAAAAATAAAGAAATAGAACATTTCAGAATAACAGAAGAGCAGAGTTGGAAGGGACCTCGGAGGCCTTGTAGTCCAACCCTCAGGTCAGGCAGGAAACCCTAGACCCATTTCAGACAAATCACTGTCCAATCTTCTTCTTAAAAACTTCCAGTGTTGGAGCACTCACAATTTCTGGAGACAAGTCGTTCCATGTTCATAGTTCTCATTTTCTTAGGTGCTTTGAAGAACAGATCAACCTTTGGAATCTTTGAAGAATAGGTTGACACCCCCCACCCCCAGTGGTGGCTTTCAAAAATTGTTCGAACCTACTCTGTGGGTGTGGCCTCCTTTGTGGGAGTGGCTTGCCACCCATGTGACCGGATGGGAGTGGCTTGCCGCCCATGTGACCGGATATGAAGATGCCGACGACACTTGTCAGAACCACCTTAAATTACCTCACACACAGCACTGGCATGCATAAGAATAGGATGTAAACTTGTTTTTAAAAGGCATCTTTGGTTTGCGTTAAAACAACTTCAACACTCGCAATGTTCTGATTGCACCACAAACGCAGTAGTATCCTCTACCTTTCACAGAGGCACTGAGTTTTATAAATAGGAGCATGATAGTGTAGAATAATCACATCCAAGGACCAGTGGTGGGTTTCAAAAATTTTGGAACCTCTTCTGTAGGTGTGGCCTGCTTTCCGGGTCCACTGGTGGAACCTCTTCTAACCAGTTTGGAAGATTTGACGAACCGGTTCTACCGAATAGGTGCGAACTGGTAGGAACCCACCTCTGCCCCCCTCTCTCTGAGACAGTCACACAAGTACCAGAAGATTGCTATCATATCACCCACTAGTACTTCTCTTCATTAAACTAGACATACCAAGTTCTCTCAACTGTTCAAGCAGAAACCCTACACCCGTATGGCGAACCTGTGGCACGCGGAGCCATTTGTTAGGGAATGCGAGGCATTGTGCTGTCAGTTCCAGCGTGCATGCGCGCACTGGCTAGCTCGCTTTGGCCTTCTTTTGAGGCCATTTTTTGCCCTCCGTAGCCTTCAGGAGGCTTCCCTGAAGGTTCCGGAGGGCAAAAAACGGTGCTACGAGCAATCTGGAAGTGACTCCGAAGCCTCCTGAAGCCTCTGGAGGTCACAAATTGGCCCTACAGAGAACCGGAAGTCACCATTCCCAAACTTCTGGGTTCCCCATAGGTCCGTTTTTCGCCCACCAGAGCCTTCAGGGAAGCTTCTGGAGCTTGGGGAGGGCAAAAAAAAGCCAAAAGCGGTGGGATGGCTGGTCACATATGCATGTGCATGTGGAGGGAAGGTCACCTGCACAGCATTATGGATGTGGCACACCCACATACGCCCCCCCTGCATTCCCCCCACTTTTGGCATGGGAGCCAAAAAAAGTTAGCCATCACTGCCCTGTACCATTTCAGACAAGTGATTGTCCAATCTCTTCTTGGTTGTCAATCTCTCTTCTTAATATCCACAACCTCTGAAGGAAAGTTGCTCCACTGACTAATTGTTTCACCGTCAGGAAATTCCTCCTACCCAGAGGTGATATTCAGCTTGTTCTGACCAGTTTTGGAGAAAACTTCTGCCAATTACATCCCTGCGACCAATAAGATCACATAGATTAGGCCTCCTCCGTATACCATCGGCCAGCCAGTGTCGGCTGGCAACTACAAGGAGGAGGGCCTTCTCAGTAGTAGCCCGACCCTTTGGAACGAGCTCCCCGTAGAGATTCGCACCCTCGCCACCGTCCAGGCCTTCCGCACAGCCTTGAAGAACTGGCTCGCCCGTCAGGCCTGGGGACAAGGATAGTTCCCCTCCGAATGATGAATGTATGTTGTTAATATTTTATTATATGTCTTATCTTAATGTCTGTATTTCCCCTTCCCGATTTTATGTGAGCCGCCCTGAGTCCCCTCAGGGAAAAGGGCGGCCTACAAATATTAATAAAATCTCAAAAAAATCTCAAAACCGGTAGTGGACATTTTGAGTAGTTTGAAGAATCGGTAAATACCATCTCTGGCTGGCCCCACCCCATCATTCTCTGCCTCCCGAGTCCCAGCTGGTTGAGAGGGGATGAGGATTTTGCAGTATACTTCCCCTGGTGTGGGAGGAATGGGGATTTTACAGTATCCACCCTGCCATGCCCACCAAGCCACGCCCACCAAACAATGCCATGCCCACCAAGCCACACCCACAGAACCAGTAGTAAAAAAAATTCAATCCCACCACTCTTACTGGTTTAACAACCGGTCCTCTGAGTGCATGCTTCAGTCCAGTCCGCATTGCTTTAGCCTGGTCTACTCAATGCAAAGAGGAAACATGCCATCAGTTTGGCATCCACTGTGTGGTGTCCACTGGCCACACCCACCCATCTGGCCACACCCATCCAGTCTGCCACACCCAGTGAGTGGCACCAAGCTGGCCACACCCACCCAGTCAGCCATGCCCACCTGGTCCCCTGAGGTCAACCAAGCCTGATGCGGCCCTCAATGAAATTGAGTTTGACATCCCTGTTCTAGGCCAATGTGGGTATTTGTGTGTGTATGTGTATGTGTGTTTTGTGTTTGTGTGAACGGAACCACTTCAATAGGAGGAGAAAATTAAACAGGTTTCAGTGTGTTTTGTTGAAATACAAGGGAATAGATGAATAGACCTCACACTCAATCAATATATCTTTTACTACACCATTGGCTGCTACTTAGTACTGTTGAATTTATGGTGGATTCTGTCTCCCCTCCCCAGCCAAACAATCAGAAGTTATATCTCTGTGAAATGAGACTCGCACAATGGGGTCAGCACAGCTTGTGCAATAGCCACCTCTCCCCTCTCCCAACTCCGGCATCGGTGATTTTATCTGCATAGCAAAAGGGATTGTGTTTGTGTGTGGTGTGTGTCTGTGTGTGTGTGTGACCCAAGGGCCAACTCCATCTGTGAAAAACCTGTGCAGGGCGCCGTACACGGGAAAAAACAGCGGTTGGGATCACAACCAGAACTAAATGGATTTGTTTACATTTGCATGGAGATTGAATCAAAATGGAAGAAGAGGATAATTCGATTATTCCCCAGTCACAGAATAATGGGGCTGAGAAGGAAGTCATCTAAGTCAATCCTCTGCTCAGTGATGGATCGGCTTAAGATCGGACTGAAGACTCTTCACCTCTCTTGATGGACTTCTAGTGAAGAGAGCGATGGTTTTCCCAGTTGCTACGGCTGGGAATGTTGGACCATAAAGAAGGCTGAGCACCAAAGAATGGAGGCCTTTGAACTCTGGTGCTGGAGAAGACTCCGAATCCCTTGGACTGCAAGGCGATCTAACCGGTCAGTCCTAGAGGAGATCAACCCTGAGTGCTCTTTAGAAGGCCAGATCCTGAAGAGGAAACTCAAAGACTTTGGCCGCCTAATGAGAGGAAGGACTCACTGGAGACGGCAGAGAAGGAGGTGGCTGGATGGAGTCACCGAAGCAGTCGGCATGAGTTTAAATGGACTCCAGAAGACGGTAGAGGACAGGAAGGCTGGAGGAATGTTGTCCATGGGATTGTGATGGGTCAGACATGACTTTGCAACTAACAACAACAAGAAGTGGGGGGGGGGGAAGTATAGTGGTGGAGGAAGCAGCCGATTCTATGAACCAGGAGATGATGGGTGTTAGTCCTGCCTTAAATGTGAAAGTCAGCTGGGTGACAGCTGAACTCTAGAGGTTGTGGGTGCTTTAACAATGGAGGTTTTTACGGAGAGATTGGAGAGGCATTTGTCCAGACTGGGAGAGGGTCTCCTGCTTCAACAGGGTGTTGGACTAGAGGACCTTTTAGGTTCGTTCCAGCTGTGTTATTCAATCACCAGGAGACGGTGTGTTCTAGTCCAGCTGAGTGGGCCAATCTCTCTCCTCCCTCCCTCCCTCCCTCCCTCCCTCCCTCTCTCTCTCTGTCTCTCTTTCTCTCTCTCTCTTCTCACATACACACACACACGATAGTGGTTGTGGGGAAAACAGGAGGAAAGGACTATTCGGTGTGTTATCTTGACTTATTTGCTAAAAAATAATAGACGGGAAAAAACCTCCTAAACCAACAAGCAACTGAAATCAACAGTTTCCCTACTGCATTTCATCCCATGCTCCAGGACGTCCTACAAATAGTAAAAGTCACTGAATAATTAATAATAATAATAATTAATAAATAAATAATAAATAATTATTTATCACGTGATTTTGGTGGGGATGTTGATCATGTGACAGTGGGGGATGCAGCAACGGCCATGTAAACAAGGGTCCCAAGTGACTATTTTTCCCCAGTGCCCTCGTAACTTGGAATGGTCACTGTATGATCAATCAAGATCAAGGGAAGTACTAATACCACTCTATAAAGCCTTAGTAAGACCACACCTAGAGTACTGCATCCAGTTTTGGTCACCACACTATTAAAAAGATGTGGAGACTCCAGAAAGAGTGCAGAGAAGAGCATCCAGGATGATTAGGGGACTGGAGGCTAAAACATACGATGAACGGTTGCAGGAATTGGGCATGGCTAGTCTAGTGAAGAGAAGGACCAGAGGAGACATGATAGCAGTCTTCTAATATTTGAGGGGCTGCCACAGAGAGGAGGGGGTCAAGCTTTTTCCAAAGCCCCTGAAGGCCAGACAAGGAACAATGGATGGAAGTTGACCAAGGAGAGATTCAACCTGGAAATAAGGAGAAATATTTTGACAGTGAGAACAATCAACCCACAGAACAACTTTCCTTCAGAGGTTGTGGCAGCTTCATCACTTGAGACTTTCAAAAAGAGGCTGGATGGCCATTTGTCAGAAATGGTGTAGGTTCTGCTTCAGCAGGGGGTTGGACTAGATGACCTACAAAGTCCCTTCCAACTCTGTTAATCTGTTAACTGTTGTCAAGGACAACCTGGACAAAGAGGGTTGGCCACCGCATTTCAAGCGAAATAATTTTTCATCTGTTGACTAGGGCTTGATGGTACTAAAGATAGATAGATAGATAGATAGATAGATAGATAGATAGATAGATAGATAGATAGATAGATAGATAGATGGATGGATGGATGGATGGAGGGATGGATGGATGGATGGATGGATGGATGGATGGATGGATGGATGGATGGAGGAAGGATGGATGGATAGATGGATAGATGGATAGATGGAT
>NC_045546.1:4940638-4950638 GCF_009769535.1 Thamnophis elegans
CTTCCCATCCAGGCTCCTTACTTTGACTGAAACTAAATGGGGTATTAAGGCATTTCCCCCCCTATCCCCCTGCCACTTTCCATTTCACTGCCTATTATGATGATGAATTCTTTCCCATAAAAAAATATACACAAAATTCACTATCACCTTTTCAGGATTATACAGGTATCTAAAAGTCTCTCCCCCCCACCCACCTCCCCGCTACCATATATCTCTGAAATGAGGAGAATGTTCATCCCACTCTCGGCACACTTCTTAGGGACGATGGCCGAAGTTTACATTGCAGAGGCATGTTTATTTATTCTTTGCGTCTCGCTTTTTATTATTATTTTTGTATTCTGACTCAGCTACCCAAAACCCTCTGAAGTGAACTCAAAGATTCCTTGATTAGAAGCACCAGCAGCCCCAGCAAAAAAGTTCTCCTCTCAACACAGGCTAAAAACGTCGATCTGGCTGGAAGATGAATAGTTGTCTGCTGCATTTTGGCGCCCTGCCTTTTATCCCCAGAGCTAGGTTGGGGCTCTGCTAACAACGGTGGCTTTTCTGTTCCAAGGACCGGCCAATAGATTTCCACTGTTCTCATCTCCTCTGCCTTCTGTGCATCCATATGCATCAGGCACTGGACCCAGCTGTTCCGGCTCTTCTTCATCAGCCCCTCCAGACCTGGGGGCTGTTGACTCACCATCTGAGGGCTGATGGACAGCCCAGGCTACTTCCTTCCCCAGGATCAGCCCATAGATTTCCACTGCCCTCCTCTCCTCTGCCTTCTGCGCATTCGCACGCCAGGCTCTGGACCCAGCTGTTCCTCCTCTTCCTCACAGCCACCTCCAGACCTGGGGGCTGTTGACTCACCATCTGAGGCTGATGGACAGCCCAGGCTACTTCCTTCCCCAGGATCAGCCCATAGATTTCCACTGCCTCCTCTTCCTCTGACTTCTGCACATTCGCACGTCAGGCTCTGGAGCCAGCTGTTCCTCCTCTTCTCATCAGCCACCCTCCAGACCTGGGGGCCTGTTGCCTCTCCATCTGAGGGCTGACGGACAGCCCAGGCTACTTCCTTCCCCAGGAGCAGCCCATAGATTTCCACTGCCCCTCCTCTCCTCTGACTTCTGCGCATTTGCACGTCAGGCTCTGGAGCCAGCTGTTCCTCCTCTTCCTCATTAGCCACCTCCAGACCTGGGGGCTGTTGACTCTCCATCTGAGGGCTGACGGACAGCCCAGACTCCGTCTCTCTTCTCTGACTGCTCCATTCCCTCTTCCCTCCTCGGAGCTCTCAGGTTGCCTCAATGCTGTCCCGACTCCCACATCTCATCCTTCTTCTCTTCCTCTGATTCGGCTGCTGGAGGGGCCGGCAGCCGACGAGGCCACAACAGTTTTGAAATAAGTCAACCCATCCAATGCTTCTTCCCCAACTTTCCCCACAACAACAACAACCCTGTGAGGTGGTTTGGGCTGAGAGAGCGTCCACAATCCATAGTCACCCAGCTGGCTTTTGTGGCCTAAGGCAGAACTAGAATCACCGTCTTCTGATTTCTAGCCTGGTACCTTAACTACAGAAGAAACATGCAGAAGGGAGGGAGGGAGGGAGATATGAGATGAGATGGGATGGGATGGGATGGGATAGGATGGGATAGGATGAGAAAATAGACAAGAGGAGATAAGGGAGGATAAGACAGGATAGATAGGATAGGGTAGAGTAGGGTAGGAAAGGAGGGAGGGAGGGAGGGATGAAGGAAGGAAGGAAGGAAGGAAACCAGGGAGGGAGAAAGGAAGGAAGGAAGGAAAGCAGGGAGGGAGAAAGGAAGGACGGAAGGAGAGCAGGGAGGAAGGGAGAAGGAAGGAAGGAAAGCAGGAAAGCAGGGAGGGAGGGAAGGAAACCAGGGAGGGAGGGAGAAAGGAAGGAAGGAAAGCAGGGAGGGAGAAAGGAAGGAAAGGAAAGCAGGGAGGGGGATAGTGGGAGGGAGGATAGTGGAAAGAAGGGAGGAAAGCAGGGAGGGAGGATAGTGGAAGGAAGGCAGGAAGGA
The DNA here is from genome assembly GCF_009769535.1 of Thamnophis elegans. NCBI lineage: Eukaryota > Metazoa > Chordata > Lepidosauria > Squamata > Natricidae > Thamnophis > Thamnophis elegans. The sequence goes on from NC_045546.1 coordinate 4,942,663, forward strand.
AGGAAGGAAAACAGGGAGGGAGGATAGTGAAAGGAGGGGAGGAAAAGGAGGAAGGGGGAGGGAGAGAACCTTTAAAAGTCAATCGGATGCCATACTTTGTTTTATAATTAAGAAAAAAGTGCAATGCCCTTGGCTTAAGCAGCCCCCCTTCTCCTATTCAGGGCATTCTTAAAAAAAAAAAAAGCCTTTTCACTGAACTTATAAAAACTGCAGGTGAAACACTGCCTATTATCCCAGCTCCCCATATAACACAACATAAGTGACTTCCTGACTGCCAAGGATAATTTGGCAGGCCCACACATTTCAACACAAGGAACGGAGTGGAGACAATAGCCAGGCCATGGAAATTGACCCCAATCTTTTGCAATCAGTGTTACTTAATGGATTTTTGCATATTATTTTGCCTAGCCACAGGCCTTTTTGCACACATTAGTGACTGGAGACCTCACAATAAGGGAAGGTGGGCTTCCTGTTTCTCTATTCATTCCAAAGGGCAAAACCCACATCAAGTATATACGCCAGCGTTCGTTCTATAATCAGCTATGGCTATATGGACCCATCCCAGGGGCTCCCACGGAGATGAATTGTTTTTATGAACACGGAAGTGGGGAAGTGAGCACCTCATTTCATTTGGGATTAATTGAGCAGGGACCACTTCTTGTCCCCTAGAAATTTTCTGAGCCTTATGATAAAGTTCAGTTATCTTCTCAAAAGATAGATAACAAAGCTAAGGTTCTCAAAGCATAGACCTATATAGGGAGGGAAGGAAGGGAGGGACCATGAAGAAAAAAGGAAGGAAGGAAGAAAGGAAACGAGGTAGGGGGTTTAGGTGAAGAAGGTAGGAAGGAAGGAAATGGGGGAGGGGGTACAAATGAAGAAGGAAGGGAGAGAGAGAGGGAGAGAGGTGTGAAATGAGGGAGGGAACGAAGGAAATGAAGAAGAGTATGTGAAGAAGGAAGGGAGAGAGGGATGAAATGAGGGAAGGATAATTGAAGAAGGGAGGGAGGAAACGAGGGAGAAAGGAAATCAGGGAAGGAAATGTAAAGAAGGAAAGGATGAAGGAAGGAAGGAAGGAAAGAAAGAAAGAAAGAAAGAAAGAAAGAAAGAAATGAGGGGGTTTAGATGAAGAAGGAAGGAAAGAAATGAGGGAGGGGAGACATGTGAATAAGGGACAGAGGGAGAGAGGGAAGAAGGGAGGGAGAAATTAAATCAGGGAGGGACATGTGAAAGGAAAGGATAAAGGAAGGAAGAAAGGAAATAAATGAGGTAGGGGGTTTAGGTGAAGAAGGTAGGAAGGAAGGAAATGAGGGAGGGGGTACAAGTGAAAGAAGGAACGGAGAGAGGGAGGAGGGATGAAGTGAGGGAGGGACAAGTGAAGAAGGGAGGGAGGAAACGAGGGAGAAGGAAATCAGGGAGGGAAATGTGAAGAAGGAAAGGATGAAGGAAGGAAAGAAGAAAGAAAGAAAGAAATGAGGGGAGGGGTTAGGTAAGGAAGGAAGGAAAGAAAGAAAGAATGAAAGAAAGAAAGAAAGAAATGGGGGGGTTTAGATGAAGAAGGAAGGAAAGAAATGAGGGAGGGGAGACATGTGAAGAAGGGACAGAGGGAGAGAGGGAAGAAGGGAGGGAGAAATTAAATCGGAGGGACATGTGAAGAAGGAAAGGATAAAGGAAGGAAGGAAGGAAGGAAGGAAGGAAGGAAGGAAGGAAGGAAGGAAATGAGGCACATGAAGAAAAAGGAAGGAATGAGGGACATGTGAAGAAGGAGGAAGAAAGGAAGGAAGGAAGGAAGAAAGAAAGAAAGGAAATGAGGGGCATGTGAAGAAGGAAGGAAAGAAGGAAAGGGACAATTGAAGAAGGAAGATAGAAAGAAAGGAAAGAAGGAAGGAAATGAGGGACATGTGAAGAAAGAAGGAAGGAAGGAAGGACGGATGGACGGACAACCCAAGTAGAGTCTATGCTTTATGATCCAATGCCTGTATTAGATCTTCTGCTTAATGAAATGGGACTCCAACCTGGCCATCCTTGACATGTTGTCTTCAACCTAATGGATGTGTTTGGACTTAGTTGCCTAATTAGTCACATCGAAGGATGCCAGATTTGGCTCATTGACATTAAGTTAAGCTCCAGGAGAGTTTGCCTCCTTCGGTTGCCTTCCCCTTCTTCTCCCTCTCCTCTTTCTCTCTCTCCTCTCCTCCCAACCCCCTCCCCTCCCCCCCAAGAAGGAAGGAATTAATTGAGCCACAATGGGGCATACTGTGATAACGACACCTCTTAATTAACTGGAAAAGGTTTCTCATAATTAATAAATTATCCCGAGGACGTAGCCGATTAAGGAGGAAAGGAGAGAGAAAACAAAGGTGGGCTGAATCCGAAGAGAGGGGAAGAAACAGAAGCGGAAGTAGAAAGTCCTACAGCTACAGCTTTGCTTGGTCAATTTCTCTTGGGGATTTTCCCTCTGATGTAGAAGCAGCTTTGGTTGCTTTTCCTTTCTCCCCAGGAGTGTGGGAATTTCTTTTCTTCTTTTAAATATATTTCTTTTAATTTTTAAAATGCAAATAATACAAACATAGCGTGTTTTTGGAGTATAAGACTAAGGTGACCAGACGTCCCGATTTCAGCGGGACAGTCATGATTTATAACAATTTGTCCCGTGTCCCGGGGCGTTTTAAAAAGTCCCGATTTTCTAGCTTCATGTTGAAAGCCCAGTGAATTTGCTTAAGAAATCCTAACTGGGGCAAGACAAAAGACACTCTGTCTAACCTCTCTCTCTCTGTCTCAGTACTTTCATTGAAGATAATAAAACTTTAAAGCAAGAAAACGTACCCACCCCGCCCCTTTTTCTCACTTTAAGACGCACCAAGATTTTGAAGAGTTAAAATTAAATAAAAGTTTTTGCACTCTGCAGACCTCCCAAGCCCTCTGCATGCCTCATTTTGTGTGAAAAATGGGGCATGCAGAGAGTTTGAGAGGCCTCCAAAGTGCTCCTGGGGCTTGGGGGGGGGGCAAAATTGAGCAAAAAACGGCCTATTTTTTGCTCGTTTTTGCCCTCCCCAGCCCCAGGAGCACTTTGCAAATCTCCCAAAATCCTCAGGACGTCCATTTTTGTGAAGGGGGTGGGGTTTTCAGGAGGCCAAAAATGCTTTATTCCCTGTATACGATACACCCGGATTTTCACCCTCTTTTTTGGGAGATAAAGTGTGTCTTATACTCCGAAAAATACGGTAGTACATATACATCTAAATACAAAAAAGAAAGAAAGAAAAAGGAAAAAAAACAACTAATATTACAGTGCATCCACCCCAGTGGTGGGATTCAAACATTTTACTACCGGTTCTGTGGGTGTGGCCTGGTGGCGTGGCTTGGTGGGCATGGCTTGGTGGGCATGGCTTGGTGGGCATGGCAGGGGAAGGATACTGCAAAATCCCCATTCCCTCCCATCAACTGGGACTCGGGAGGCAGAGAATGGATGGAGGCAGACATCTTGTTCTGCACATATCTTTGGAAGAGACCATTTTAGCCATAAGGTCCAACTTCCTGCTTCGCGCAGAAGTCCAGATTAAATCCTTCCTTACAGATGGCTGTCCAGACTCTCCTTGAAAAACACTGAGTGAAGAGAAAACTTACTACCTCTAGTAGATAATTGGTTCAACTGCTGAGAGATGGCTATAATTAGGAAGTTATTTTTGGAGCTTGGTGGCTCACTTCATTGCTCCATGTCTCCGTTATTATTTTTAATTCTGCCGTAGATCTATTCCGATTTCTCTGATTCTTTTTAATATAGTGCTGAGATTGACATTCTGTAGTGGTGGTGGAGGAGTTTTACCAATGGTGGGATTGAAATTTTTTTTACTGCTGTGGGCTTGGCTTGGTAGGCGTGGCTTGGCTTGGCTTGGCGGGCGTGGCTTGGTGGGTGTGGCTTGGTGGGTGTGGCAGGGGAAGGATACTGTAAAATCTCCATTCCCTCCCCACTCCAGGGAAAGGTTACTGCAAAATCCCCATTTCCTCCCGGTCAGCTGGGACTCAGGAGGCAGATAATAGATGGGCGTGGGGCCAGTCAGAGGTGGTATTTACTAGTTCTCCGAACTACTCAAAATTTCCACTACCGGTTTCTAAACTACTCAAAATTCCCACTACTGGTTTTCTGAACAACTCACAACTTCCGCTACCAGTTCTCCAAACTATTTTAAATTCCTGCTACCGGTTCTCCAAACTATTCAAAATTTCCACTACCGGTTCTCCAAACTATTCAAAATTCCTGCTACCGATTCTTCAAACTACTCAAAATTTCTGCTACCAGTTCTCCAAACTATTCAAAATTCCTGCTACCGATTCTTCAAACTACTCAAAATTTCTGCTACCGGTTCTCCAAACTATTCAAAATTCCTGCTACCGATTCTTCAAACTACTCAAAATTTCTGCTACCGGTTCTCCAAACTATTCAAAATTCCTGCTACCGATTCTTCAAACTACTCAAAATTTCTGCTACCGGTTCTCCAGAACTGGTCAGAACCTGCTGAATGCAATCTGACCCCCCCCCACCCTGGAGAGCCTTATATTTCTTCATCTATAACTACTAAAAGATATACAATATATTTCAATTGTGCCCTTCTCCCCTCCAAAACAACATATATTCTTGAATAGGTTTATTCCCTTTGCCTTCCACCAACACTGATTTTATAAAATCCCACAGATTTCATTATAATTGTTTGCTTTGATCAACCCCTTTTTTAAATTTAATTTCCATGGTTAATTTATCATTTGTTACCATACTCCAAATTTCTTTCTACTACTCATTTCTTTGGATATCCCAATTTCGTCCCTTATACTGTGTTTCCTCAAAAATAAGACAGGGTCTTCTTTTCTTTCGACCCCCAAAATAAGCACTTGGCCTTATTTTAGGGGAGGTCTTATTAATTTTGAGGTGCAGGAGGTGGCGAGCGTGGTCACCTCATGGCTGCTATTTTGCAATATTTTCCAGGAGGGCTTATTTTAGCGCATGCGCTTCACCCATATTTTGGAATTTTGGTCTAAGTTGAATCTTCAAGAGGTTCTGACTTGTCGGCTCCTGCTTTAAAACTTGCCACTTTGGGGAGGTTATTTCAGATATTTGAGGATGGATTGTACAGTTTCAGAACAATAGTCTCAGTAAGTTCTATATTTTACTTGCTATCTTGAATGTTTTAAGGAGATAAAAAAGGAAGCAAGGAAGGAAGATGGAAGAATAAAAGGAAGGAAGGAAGGAAGCAAGGAAGGAAGCAAGGAAGGAAGGAAATGGAAGGATAAAAGGAAGGAAGATGGAAGGGAGGATGGGAGGAAGGAAGATGGAAGGTTAAAAGGAAGGAAGGAAGGAAGGAAAGAAAGAAGATGGAAGGATAAAAGGAAGGAAGATGGAAGGGAGGGAGGAAGGAAGGAAGGAAGCAAGGAAGGAAGGAAGGAAGGAAGCAAGGAAGGAAGGAAGGAAGGAAGGAAATGGAAGGATAAAAGGAAGGAAGATGGAATGGAGGATGGGAGGAAGGAAGATGGAAGGTCAAAAGTAAGGAAGGAAAGAAAGAAAGAAGATGGAAGGATAAAAGGAAGGAAGATGGAAGGGAGGATGGAAGGAAGGAAGATGGAAGGTTAAAAGTAAGGAAGGAGGGAAAGAAAGAAGATGGAAGGATAAAAGGAAGGAAGATGGAAGGGAGGGAGGAAGGAAGGAAAAGGGAAGGAAAGAAAGAAGGATAAGAAAAGGAAGGGAGACAGAAGGGAGGAAGCAAAGAAGGACGATGGAAGAATAAAAGCAAGGAAGGAAGATGGAAGGAAGGAAGGGAGATGGAAGAATAAAAGGGAGGGAGGAAGGACGATGGGAGTGAATGAATGAATGAATGAATATCGAAGAATAAAACGAAGAAACAAAGATGAAAGGAAGGAAGGGTGATGGAAGAATAAAAAGAAGGAAGGAAGAAGGCAGGCAGGCAGGAAGAAAGAAAGGAAGGAAGGAAGGGAGGGAGGGAGGGAGGGAGGAAGGAAGGAAGGAAGGAAGGAAAGCTAACACCAGTGGATCATGTAATTTTAGTCTGCTCAGTTTTCAAGGAACGAAGAAAACACCAGGACTCTATGGGGCCTCTCTTTAATCAGGGGAATATAAGCATGGAGAAAAATTAACCTTCATCCCATCTCCATGAAAGATTGGGGATGGCGGGTGCCAATTTGCAGGTAATGAACTTACAAGAAAGCTGTGAATAAATTATGTGTAAAAAAGAAAAAAAGAAAAAAAAAGTGAGAGGCGTTTCATCAAAGGATGGCTGAAGGATACAATAGTTCTTTGCAGAATGGCTGGGAGATTTTTTTGGAAGCGACTCTCAACACTCTCAGAAATACGATCGCAATTGAGCCCCAAATTTCTGGGGCTACGTGAGACATTTGCGAAGTGAGTTTTGGCCTCTTTTATTACCTTCCTTGCCACAATTCTTAACCCAATCGCTGCGCTTGATACGTTTGTAAATTTGGTTGTTAAGTGAACCTGGCTTCCTCACTGATTTTGCTTGTCGGAAGGTTGCAAAGGGGGAAATCGCATGACCTTGGGACCCAGCAATGGTCGTCATAAGTGTGAACCCGTTGCCAAGCATCTGAATTTTGATTACATGATCATGGGGATAATTTTGATCACATGATCATGGGGATAACTTTGATCACATGATCATGGGGATAATTTTGATCACATGATCATGGGGATAACTTTGATCACATGATCATGGGGATAATTTTGATCACATGATCACGGGGATAACTTTGATTACATGATCATGGGGATAATTTTGATCACATGAGCATGCCAAGGTAGGTGTAAAAAAATGGTGATAAGTCACTTTTTTCAGCGCCGTTGTAACTTTGAACAGTCGCTGAATGAGCTGTTGTAAGTAGCAGTCTGCTGTATTTAATGCTTTTTCCTATCCTAGCATTTCCAAATGCCTGTCAGGCCACGTTTATTCCCCCGATGGTTACTTCTGAAGGAGATAAAAGATTAGTGCTATTTGCTCTGGTATTAATCTCCTGACCCATCATAATATCTGTGTAGTTTCTTTATTAATTTCACCAAACAAGAGTTAGAGAATTAATACAGATCAATCACCCTTTGCTTGTGGCATTTTACGCTGTGATCAAGAGAGTTAGAGGATGGAAATTAAATGAGTTAAAGACCGCTGCCTGGAATTCAGAAACATACCACGTCACCAGTGGTGGGTTCCCAACTAGGTTACTATCGGTTCTCTGTAAGGGCATTTTGCCTCCCGCTGCGTGTTGCTGCGCATGCGCAGTTGACCAAAAATTGTTCTGCGCATGCACAGAAACATGCCAGCAATGGTAGGACAGACCGGAGAACCGGTTTAGGAGTGTGGCAGACCTGGGTCGCTGCTGGTTCCCAAGCCGTCATACCACTACCGGTTCAACCAAACCAGTCCGAACCGGTCCAATCCCACCACTGCAGATCACGTACAGCAAAAATTAATGATTTCTCCAGAATAAAAAATGGGAGTCGTAGAGCGTAGCACAGTGATGGTGAACTTTTTGTTGCCGCATGCTGAAAGCATGCACCCGCACCCATAATGCAATGTGTATGTGACATAAACCCCCGTGCACCCTGCCCCCCTGTTTTGCCCCCCCTCTGTCCGGTAATGAACACAGACACAGGCTTAGCTGTTTGCCACTCTTTATTCACAGCAATTATAATCCTGTTGGCTGAAAGCCCAGACACGACTCACTGGCAGACTCCTCCAACAGACACAGGAACACAAGGCAGACCAGACAAGGAGTTCTCCAGGTTATTACGAACGGTTGTGTCCTGCAAAAGGACTCCTCCCAAAGTCTCCTCTTATATACTCTCTTGGGAGGGGCCAAGCCACAACCACCTGGGCTTGATTATCTCTTATGAGTCTGTCTCCATAACTGCTGCCTCCGTTTCTCCGCCCTCTGTTGCCTGGTGTCAGGGACAAACTTCCTTT
>NC_045546.1:4953138-5018138 GCF_009769535.1 Thamnophis elegans
TAGGATAAAGAGATCAAATGCCAAAGTAGAGGATGGAAAATGCTTGATTTGGTATTTTTTTTAAAAAAAAATCTTTGAAAAGGATTTTGGAACTGTAATCATCTTAAATGGGTTTCTCTCATTAGTAGAATATAGGGGTTTGTTTTTTTTAAAACCAACAATGCAATTTAGAAGTCCCTGATTTTAAATTCTGTGTCCTGTTCTGGGCACCTTATTGGAAAAATAACAAAAAAGAAAGCTAATAGGTGCAGAGCTGGACAATAAAACAATAAGACCGATCAGGAAACTAGAAATGAAAAGGATCAATTGGAATATATGGGAAAGGTTGAGACTTTTTAACAGATTAAGAGAGTTGAAAGGGTTCTTGTAGGTCATCTAGTCCAATCCCTGGCCCAAGCAGGAGAACTTACACCATATTTTATAGATGGCAGTCCAATCTTTCTTGAAAGTCTCAAGTGATGAAGCGCCCACAATTTCTGAAGGCAACTTCTGTTCCATGGGTTGATTGTTCTCCCCGTCAGAAAATTCCTCCTTATTTCCAGGTTGAATCTCTCCTTGATCAGTTTCCATCCATGATTCCTTGTCTAGCTTTCAGGGGCTTTGGAAAATAGCTTGATTCCCTCCTCTCTATGGCAGCCCCTCAAATATTGGAAGACTGCTCTCATTTCTCCCCTGGTCCTACTCTTCACTAGACTAGCCATGCCCAGTTCCTGCAACCGTTCATCTTTATGTTTTAGCTTCCAGTCCCCTAATCAACCTGGTTGCTCTTCTCTGCATTCACTCTAGAGTCTCAACATCTTTTTTATAACGTGGTGACCAAATTGGTTGCAGCATTCCAGGTGTGGTCTTACTCAGGTTTTATAAAGTGGTACTAATAATTCACATGATCTTGATTGTATCCCTCTGTTAATGCAATTTAGGATTGCATTGGCTTTTTTGGCTGCCTCTGCACACTGCTGGCTCATATTTAGCTGGACTCCAAGATCCCTCTCACAGTCACTGCTATTAAGCCTGGTTTTATCCACTCTATACGTGTCCTTTTGATTTTTCTTACCTAAGAAAAATGTAGTTTTTCTCTACATTGAATTTCAGTTTGTTAGATAGAGCCCAGTGTTCAAGTCTGCCAAGATCTTCTGGATCTTGAGCCTGTAAGATTGAAGAAGTTAGCTGGATCACTGGATAGTCAGCTGGATAGTTAGCCCTTTGGAACGAACTCCCTGCAGAGATTCAGACCCTCACCTCTCTCCAGGCCTTCCGAAAAGCCGTTAAAACCTGGCTGTGTCGGCAGGCCTGGGGTCGATGAGTTCCCTTCCCCTCTCGAATCGTGTGGCCGTTGATTGTTTTTTAAATGCCCTGTACTTTTTGTAGTTTTTGTGTTTTTCCTTTCTCCTCCTTCGGGTTTGTGCGCCGCCCTGAGTCCCGTAGGGAATAGGGCGGCATATAAATAAAATGAAACTCAAACTCAACTCCAACTATGGCTCTTTTCAAACCCCTGAAGGAATATCATCCAGAAAATTACTGTCCCGCAGTGCAGGACATAGATTAATAGAAGTGACAGAAAGGCAGATTCTGGTAAAATGTTAGGAACAATAAATTGTCACGCTGAGTAGCAGGCAGGAGACAAATACATAATGTCTCATTTTCTGAACCACGGGGAGACACACACACACACACACACACACACACACAAAAGATAAAAGAAAGTGGCTTCTTTTCAAGGCCGTACAAATTAGGGAGAACTAATTAGTGTGGCCACCAGTTTTTCACTTCTTCCATGCTTTCTGACGTACCTTTTGTCTTTAGCAAGAAAAGTTAGGGAGAACTGAGGAGTGACAGCCTCTTAATTACATGGCTGGATATGCCCTTCCTTTTTGAGTCAGCGACTTACCAAAAGGGAGAGATGAAATAACCTTCTTACTTGAGGTTACATGAGCCGTGGTGGTGCCGTGGTTAGAGTGCAGTACTGCAGGCTACTTCTGCTGCCCTGGTTTCATCCCATTTTATGACCTTTCTTTCCAAAGTTGTTAAGCGAATCACTGCAGTTGTTAAATTAGTAGGTTCCACCACAAAACCGTGTTCGACTAAAGGGCGCTCGACAAAACCGCGTAGCTGACGTTATCACAGCGCGACAACAGCGCGGAGAAAAAAGCACGCTGTAAACGCTAAACCTAAAATTAACCCCTAAACCTAAACCTAACCCCCCTAAACCTAATCCTAAACCTAATCCTAAACCTAACCCTTAACCTAACCCTAAACCTAACCCTAAACCTAACCCTTAACCTAACGCTAAACCTAACCCTAACCCTTAACCTAACCCTAACCCTTAACCTAACCCTTAACCTAACCCTAAACCTAACCCTAAACCTAACCCTTACCTTAACTTGAATCGGCTTGCTTTCAAAGCGCTATTTAAAGCGCCCTTCTTTCTCCGCGCTCGCTGTTGTCGCCCTGTTGATGATGTCAGCGACGCGGTTTAATCGGGCACGCTTTAGTCGAGCGTGGTTTTGTCGTGCCATGAAATTAGTAATGTGGTTGTTAAGTGAATATGGCTTCCCCATTGACTTTGCTTGTCAGAAGGTCGCAAAAGGCGATCACACAACTCCTGGGACACTGCAACCGTCATAAATATGAGTCCCTTGCCATGTGTTCTGAATTTTGAGCACTTGATCATGGGGATACTGCAGAGGATGTAAGTGTGAAAAATGGTCATAAGTCACTTTTTCCACTGCCATTGTAACTTTGAAGGGTTATTAAATGAACTGTTGTAACTTCAGGGCTACCCATAACTGATTTTTTAACTATGTACAATAACTTGAGCCTACACAGCCCGCTACATTTCAAAAGACCTAATCACGTTTAATCCCTAACAGGCTTAGTACATTGCACTAATTTAATGTCTGAGGTTATAATTATGCATCGTTAATGTCTTGGGAGGATATTGTCTACTTTGTATAATTTCATTTCGATGTTCACAACATTGTGACTGCTGCAAGACAGACAGGTTTTTACCCTGGCAAGAAAGGTGGTAAAATGGGACAAACTCACTTAACAAATGTTTCATTTAGCAACATAAATTTTGAGTTCAATTGTGGTCATACCTTGAGGACTACCTATAGTGCTAGAGTTAAAACCATTCAATGTTACAACAGCATAGAAAAAAGTGACTAATGACCCTTTTTTACACTTACAACCATTGGAGCATCCCCATGATCATGTGATCAAAATTTAGACTCTTAGCAATTGGCTCATATATATGTGACAGTTGTAGTGTCCTGAGATCATGTGATCATCTTACTCACCCTAAGTAGCAATGCATATCACCTGCTGTCAGAAATTCTGCTTATATAAAGCACCACACAAAGCAAACAAAGAGCACAGTCACCATGTGCTTTACTGCTCAACTATTTAATTGTAGTAGGAAATAGGAAACTCTATTTAGAACCAAAGAGCACAGAGCACTTACCATAGATCCAACCTTGTAAATACTTCTGCCTATCAGCTGAATATTACTATAGTTGTTACATAGAAATACATTCCAACAATGAACTCCAACACCTATTACATAACGCAAAAGTTGTGCAAGAGGGCCGTACTTTCATACATCCTCTGATCCCTCAAAAAATGATACGAGAACATGACTTTTGCATGGTTTCCGGAGGCTTTTCTGAAGCCATTTCAAGAATGAAAGTGTGATGATCTGGGGCACGGCACAGAGGCAGCATAATCAGCTGACAGTTCAAACCACCTCTTTATTGCTCCAAATTTCCCCAAATGCTCTCACCTTTCTGGCAAGTCCCAGAGCAAAGTGATGACACACACACCCTCCAGCAACCTCTGGCGGCAAGTAGTCCAGCCCAATGCTGTGAGCACAACGGCTGCAAAGCAAGAAATCCAGCAAGGCAAGTCAATGAACCCAGGAAGCAAAGAAACAAGGCAACTAATGCAGGAAGCCAGAAAGCAAGCAAGAAATCCAGGAAATTTCAAACATTGGCAACGGCACTCAACACTCCAGGAACTCAGTCTTTGTTCCCGACAAATGCCCCTCCCCACAGCAGCTCCTTAAGTCTCAGTCACCAGGTGTGCCTTGTGGAGGGGGGGGGCAGGGTGATAGATGATAGATGAAAGATAGATAGATAGTTAGATGGATGGATGGATGGATGGATGGATGGGTGGGTGGGTAGGTAGATAGATAGATAGATAGATAGATAGATAGATAGATAGATAGATAGATAGATAGATATAGATAGATAGATAGATATAGATAGTTAGATAGATGATAGATGAAAGATATAGATAGATAGATAGATAGATAGATAGATAGATAGATAGATAGATAGATAGATAGATAGATAGATAGAAATGAAAGATAGATATAGATAGATAGATGATAGATGATAGATGATAGATGATAGATGATAGATGATAGATGATAGATGACAGATGACAGATGGCAGATGACAGATGACAGATGACAGATGACAGATGACAGATGACAGATGACAGACAGATAGATAGATAGATATAGATAGATATAGATATAGATAGATGATAGATGATAGATGATAGATGATAGATGATAGATGATAGATGATAGATGATAGATGATAGATGATAGATGATAGATGATAGATGACAGATGATAGATAGATAGATAGAGATAGATAGATAGATAGATAGATATAGATAAATAGATAGATAGATAGATAGATAGATGAAAGATAGATAGATAGATAGATAGATAGATAGATAGATAGATAGATAGAAATGAAAGATAGATATAGATAGATAGATGATAGATGATAGATGATAGATGACAGATGACAGATGACAGATGACAGATGACAGATGACAGATGACAGATAGATAGATAGATAGATAGATAGATAGATATAGATAGATATAGATAGATATAGATATAGATAGATGATAGATGATAGATGATAGATGATAGATGATAGATGATAGATGATAGATGACAGATGATAGATAGATAGATAGATAGATAGATAGATAGATAGATAGATAGATAGATAGATAGATAGAGATAGATAGATAGATAGATAGATAGATAGATATAGATAAATAGATAGATAGATAGATATAGATATAGATATAGATGATAGATGATAGATGATAGATGATAGATGATAGATGATAGATGATAGATGATAGATGATAGATGATAGATGATAGATGATAGATGATAGATGATAGATGATAGATGATAGATGATAGATGATAGATGATAGATAGATAGATAGATAGATAGATAGATAGATAGATGAAAAAGGAGAGAGAGAGAGGGAGGGAGGGAGGGAGAGAGAGAGAGACAGACGACAGCAAAGTCAGTTCCGAATTTTTGACATGCCTCCATCCCTGCTGCATGCTGAATGATCCAATGAAACATTAGCATCTTACCCGAGAGCCAACCCTCATTAAATTTAACACAATTCTCGTTATTTTTAAAGAAATAAATGATACTGCGCCATTATATTCTGAAAGAAAAAGGGAAGGAGAAAGAAAGTGCAGACCTGCTTAGGAAAAAAACCCCGTACCTCCTACTCTTTTCCAACACGTCTTTTTAGATGCCCATTGGACAAAGTCCTGGTGGAATTGTAATTGCAAAGAAAAACAGGAAGCACAGAATGCATTTAGTGAAGCTAAGAGGCCACTGCCTTACCTCTGGCACATTTTCATTTAAAACTGGTGCACCGCTTGGTCCCTAATTGGTATTTCAGCAAAGAGCTGACAACTCAAATGCCTGCCTTAGATTTACTACCATGATTCTCTCATCACCACTTGTTACCATCCAGGTCCTTGAAATATGACAAGTCACACGCCATGCTCCCAAACGAAAACTGTGGAAAAAAAATGCCATTCGGATAGCAACTGAAAGGCAGTCATCTTGGTGATAGCTTCCCGAGTATCAGGATGGCACACGGTACTTCTTGACTTAACAACCATCCATTTAGGGCAGGGATGTCAAACTAGATTTCTTCGGGGGATAGATCAGCATTGTAGTTCTCCTCTGGGGGCTGGCGGGAGTGGGGTGGAGATGGGACAGACACCTCTTGCCGGCACCTTGCTTGCCAAAACGGGGCATGCACAGTGGTGGGTTCCTACCAGTTCGGACTAGTTCAGCCAAACTGGTAATGGTTTGGTGGCCTGGGTCACTGGAACTGGCAGTGATCCAAGCTGGCCACCCCCCCCACAAACTGGTTCTCCTATGGCATTGCCATCTTGATTTTCGGTTCTGTGCATGCGCAGAACAATTCCCATTGCACAAATTTATTTTTTTCCTCATTTTTTAACGTTTGTGCATGTACAGACCTATTTATGTGCAAATGCATGTGTGCGCTCACCAAACCAGCAGTAATGCCGGCAGCAAACCACCCCTGGGCGTGCGGCCTCGTTTTCATCCACCCTGGCCTCCGGCAGCACTCCGCCAGCCAATAGCAATAGCAATAGCAGTTAGACTTATATACCGCTTCATAGGGCTTTCAGCCCTCTCTAAGCGGTTTACAGAGTCAGCATATTGCCCCCAACAACAATCCGGGTCCTCATTTTACCCACCTCGGAAGGATGGAAGGCTGAGTCAACCCTGAGCCGGTGAGATTTGAACAGCCGAACTGCAGAACTGCAGTCAGCTGGAGTAGCCTGCAGTGCTGCATTTAACCACTGTGCCACCTCGGCTCTCAGGCCCTGTGGAGGCCTCATGAACCAGTGGTGGGATTCAAAAAATTTTACTACCAGTTCTGTGGGCATGGCTTGGTGGGCATGGCAGGGGAAGGATACTGTAAAATCTCCATTCCCTCCCCACTCCAGGGGAAGGATACTGCAAAATCCTCATTTCCTCCCGATCAGCTGGGACTCGGGGGGGGGCAGAGAATAGATGGGGGCAGGGCCAGCCAGAGGTGGCATTTGCCGGTTCTCCGAACTACTCAAAGCTTTCACTACCGGTTCTCCAAAACTGGTTAGAACTTGCTGAATGCCACCTCTGCTGTGCGACCATGTTTTCCCCCTCCTCAGCCTCCGGCAGCACTCTGCCAGCCAAAAATGAGCCATGTGGAGGCCCCGTGAACCAGTGGTGGGATTCAAATTTTTTTACTGCCAGTTCTATGGGCATGGCTTGGTGGGCATGGCAGGGGAAGGATACTGCAAAATCCTCATTTCCTCCCGATCAGCTGGGACTCGGGGGGCAGAGAATAGATGGGGGCAGGGCCAGCCAGAGGCTGCATTTGCCGGTTCTCCGGACTACTCAGAACTTTCGCTACCGGTTCTCCAAAACTGGTTAGAACCTGCTGAATGCCACCTCTGCTGTGTGACCTCGTTTTCCCCCTCCTCAGCCTCCGGCAGCACTCTGCCAGCCAAAAAGGGGCCATGTGGAGGCACCGTGAATCAGTGGTGGAATTCAATTTTTTTTTTTACTGCCAGTGGTGTGGGCATGGCTTGGTGGACGTGACTTGGTGGGCATGGGAGGGGAAGGATACTGTAAAATCTCCATTCCCATTGTACTCCAGGGGAAGAGAAGTAAGCAAAGCAGAGGCTGACACTCCCATTCTGCGCACACACACATTCCTAATTTTGATTTGTAGGGAGCTCCAAAGACATTGTGAGGCTTCCTCCCCCCACCCCATTGCCCCATTTTGGGCCTGGAGAGCCTCCTGCACCAACCTGGAAGCCAAAAATGGATGGGGGTGGGGAAGTCAAGCATGCATCATGGGTAGATTCCTGCTGGCATTACTGCCAGTTTGGTGCGCGGGGAACTGGTTCAGAGACATGGGAAGCCTGGGTCGCTGCTGGTTCCAGCAACCCAGGCTGGAAAAATCACTACTGGTTCCACCAAGCTGGGGCAAACAGGCTGGAACCCACCTCTCGTGCACGTGAGTGGGGAGCAGGACGCACATGAGGAAGTCATGCACACATGTGCAGGGGAGTGGGACATGTTATGTGTTTGTCATGCACACATTGCATTATAGGTGCGGGCAGAGCGACAAAAAGGTTAGAAATCCCTTCCCGATGATTTCCACTCATTAATTGTAACCACCTGCTTTGTAACAATGGATAGATTTGCTCCCTCTGTTTCCAGCGCAAGCCATCTGGCATTTGAAGGTCAAGTTCGTGGTCAAGATCTTTTCACCATGATCTGGTCAAAAACTCTACTCCGTTATTCCCAAAGGCTAGACACCCAATCATGCATTCGAGGTAAAGGAAGGCAAGACTCCAATTAAACTTCATAAGAAGAAGAGCTGTTGGAGAATGGAACCAATTACCGACAGAAATGGTGAGGTCTCATTCATCGGGACGTGTTCAAGAGAAAAGCAGATAACCAATCCATGATTAAAGAAGCATTAGCAGGAACAAAATCTGGCTTTTTCAGGGGTCAAGGAGGAACTGACTTTAAAATGGAAAAAAATAAATAAAGTTCTTGAGTTTTTCTTTTCTCCTCTACATAGCAGACTGGTCTTTTTCAGGGTTACAGTATCTTCATTCCAAGAACTATCTTAGCAACAACAGTAGTTCTTGAAATGACCATCTGACTTTGCCTTTAGCAATGGCAATAGCCCTAAGACTTATATACCGCTTCACAGTGCTTTGCAGCCCTCTCTAAGCGGTTTAAAGAGTCAGCCTCTTGCCCCCAACAATCAGGGTCCTCATTTGACCCACCTCGGAAGGATGGAAGGCTGAGTCGACCTTGAGCCGGGTGGGATTTGAACTGCCAAATTGCAGGGAGCAGCACTCTAACCACTGCACCCCAGAGGCTCTTTAAGACACCACACAGTACACAGAGTAGTGAATAGTTGTAGCTTAGGGTTGAACTGTGGGGTCCTTGGTGCTCTCTGAGCTTGGTTGTGTTTTCTTGCAGATGTTTCATTACCCAAGTAGGTAACATCATCAGTGCTAGAACGGAATGGGGGAGGAGGGGGAGGAGGGGGACTGGGAGTCTTTGTTTTTTTCTGAGCTTGAACTTTCTGACTACACACACACACACACACAGAGAGAGAGAGAGAGAGAGAGAGAGAGAGAGAGAGAGAGAGAGAGACATACACATGGTTATTTTGCCTTTTTGTCTAACTGTCTGTCTCAATCTCCCTCCCCCCTCTTCTGTGTATTTGTCTGTCTGTCTGTCTGTCTGTCTGTCTGTCTGTCTGTCTTGTCTGTCTGTCTGTCTGTCTGTCTGCCGGCTGGCTTGTCTATCTATCATCTATGTCTGTCTGTCTGTCTGTCTGTCTCTCTTATCTATCTATCTGTCTGCCTGTCTGTCTATCTTTTATCTATCTATCTATCTATCTATCTATCTATCTATCTATCTATCTATCTATCTCTCTATCATCTATCTATCTATCATCTATCATCTATCATCTATCATCTATCATCTATCATCTATCTATCTATCTATCTATCTATCTATCTATCTATCTATCTATCTATCATCTATCTATCTATCTATCTATCTATCTATCTATCTATCTATCTATCATCTATCATCTATCATCTATCTAACTATCATTATCTCTGTCTGTCTATCTACATCAGGGGTTGTCAACCTTTTTATACCTACTGCCCACTTTTGTATCTCTGTTATTAGTAAAACTTTCTAACCGCCCACCGGTTCCACAGTAATGGTGATTTATAAAGTAGGGAAGTAACTTTATTTTATAAAATTTATAAAGCAGAGTTCCAGCAAACCCCTACCGCCCAGCATGAAAGCTGGAACGCCCACTAGTGGGCGGTAGGGACCAGGTTGACTACCACCGACCTACATCCATCCATCCATCCATCTATCTATCTATCTATCTATCTATCTATCTATCTATCTATCTATCTATCTATCTATCTATCTATCTAATCTCTCTATATATCATCTATCTATCATTATCTCTCTCTCTCTCTCTCTCTCTCTCTCTCTCTCTCTCTCTATCTATCATCTATCTATCATCTATCTAACTATCATTATCTGTCTATCTTCTATCTATCTATCTATATCTATCTATCTATCTATCTATCTATCTATATATCATCTATCTATCATTATCTCTCTCTCTCTATCTATCTATCTATCTATCTATCTATCTATCATCTATCTATCATCTATCTAACTATCATTATCTGTCTATCTTCTATCTATCTATCTATCTATCTATCTATCTATCTATCTATCTATCTATCATCTATTTATCATCTATCATTATCTCTGTCTATATCTATCTATCTATCTATCTATCTATCTATCTATCTATCTATCTATCTATCTATCTATCTATCTATCATCTATATAACTATCATTATCTCTGTCTATCTTCTCTATCTATCTATCTATCTATCTATCTATCTATCTATCTATCTATCTATCTATCTATCTATCACATTTCTATGCCACCCATCTCACTCTTCAAGCAACTTAGGGTAGCTTATGACTTGATAAATGCACAATATAAAACCATGAAAATAGTTTAATACATCCAGGAATAAAAATTAAAGCATCCAAATCAACAAGCAATTAGATAAGAAGAGACCATTACACAAACGGAGGGGAATTGGGAATCTTCTCCTAATCCACTAACCACCTCCAGAAGAGGATGTCCCATCGGAACTGCCCCAAGCCAGTTGGCAGTGCCAGATCTTCAGGCCAAGAAGGTGGGTGAAGATCTCACCTCAAGGGGCATAAAGTGCCAGAGGGTGGCTGTCACAGCAAAAAAAGTCTCTCCTTCTAGGTGCTGCCAGCTGAAATTCCTTGGCTGATGGGGCACTGAATGTACTTCTTCTGCTAGAGTGAGTCAGGTGTATCAGCCTCCTTGAGATGAGACAGTTTCCTAGGTAACCTGAATGCAATGCATTCCTTTAAAGGCAGTCACCCACACCTTGAATTGACCCCGGAAGCAAATCAACAACGTGCAATGGCGGTGTTACATGGGCCACCCTCTGTGCTAGCTGTGGCTTTCAAATACTCTTCAAGGGCAAACCCACGTAAAGCGCATTGCAGTAGTCTAAACATAAGATAACCAGGGCATGAGTGAATGAATTTTTAAAAGCCTCATGCCCACAAGGGCTGTATGTTGATCCTAACAAGAGGTAAACATTAGAAGCCATTGTCTTCTACACCTCAGTTAGACCTGAATGGACAGAAATCATCCCACTGTAATTCCATATTAACTTCCAAAAGTAAAATCAATCTATTAGATGTCCGTCCAGCTATTATGTGGTTGAACTGAATGGAACTGAACTGTACAGATATAAACTGGATAAAACCAGGCTTAATAGCAGTGACTGTGAGTGGGATCTTGGAGTCTTAGTGGACAAACAGTTAAATATGAGCCAGCAGTGTGCAGCGGCAATCATAAAAGCCAATGCAATCCTAAATTGCATTAACAGAGGGATACAATAGAGATCAAGGGAGGTACTAATACCACTCTAAGACCACACCTGGAATACTGCATCCAGTTTTGGTCACCACAGTATAAAAAAAGATGTTGAGCTCTGGAAAGAGTGCAGAGAAAAGCAACATGAATGATTAGGGGGCTGGAGGCTAAAACATATGAAGAACAGTTGCAGGAACTGGGCATGGCTACTCTAGTGAAGAAAAGGACTAGGGGAGACAGGATAGCAGTCTTCCAATATTTGAGGGGCTGCCACAGAGAGGAGGGGGGTCAAGCTGTTTTCCAAAGCACCTGAAGGCCGGACAAGGAATAATGGATGGAAACTGAACAAGGAGAGATTCAACCTGGAAATAAGGAGAAATTTTCTGACAGTGAGAACAATCAACCCATCGAACAGAAGTTTCCTTCAGAAGTTGTGGGATCTTCCTCCCTGGAGGCTTTCAAGAAAAGACTGGCCTGCCATTTGTCAGAAATGGTGTAGGGTCTCCTGCTTGGGCAGGGGGTTGGACTAGATGACCTATAAGGTCCCTTCCAACTCTGTTAATTTGTAATATGAAGAATAGTTGCAGGAACTGGGCCTGGCTAGTCTAGTGAAGAGAAGGACCAGGGGAAATATGATAGCAGTCTTCCAATATTTGTGGGGCTGCCACAGAGAGGAGGGGGTCAAGCTATTTTCCAAAGCATCCGAAGGCCGGACAAGGAATAACGGATGGAAACTGATCAAGGAGAGATTCAACCTGGAAATAAGGAGACATTTTCTGACAGTGAGAACAATCAACCCATGGAGCAGAAGTTGCCTTCGGAAGTTGTGGGAGCTTCATCACTGGAGACTTTCAAGAAGAGATTGGATTGTCATTTATCAGAAAAGGTGTAAGGTCTCCTGCTTGGGCAGGGGGTTGGACTAGATGACCTATAAGGTCCCTTCCAACTCTCTTAATCTATTAATAAGAATGCTACTGATGCAGGAGGGGTTGCACAGGTAAACCCACCAGTGGCTGGCCAGGTTAGGTGGTCTTAATAGAGTGGAGCTTATAAATTCATATTAGTTTGGCTTTTCACTCTAGTGCCCTGGAGTCCCAAAGTTGACTTTTAGCTTCAGTGAACTTTTCTCTCCAACTTCCTCATAAGTATTAAAAATAGGGCTGAACAGTGTGGCAAGACCCTGTAAAGGAGGGGCACAGGAAGCCAGACGTGGGGAAGAGATAGAACAGAGGTAAAAAAACTGCTGACAGCGTAAGACATTATAGGAACTGCTCTTTCTTGTAGTTTTCTATGTACTTCGCTGTAACATTCCAAATGAACTTCTGCTTTTCGAAATGTCATGCTTGTCTCGTGTATGGAAACGCCTTGAGAATGCACAGTATGGAACACAGCATAAAAGTAGGATCCTGGGCAGAGCCCAGGCAGTTCAGTTTTTGGTGTGTGAACACGCTGAACTCGATGCATCCAATAAACCTGTTTCTCTCACCTTCGTGGTATCAAGTCCTGGTCTTTCGTAAGTAGATTACAAACCTCAATTTGCTGCAACACTACTGTCTCATACTCCGTATTTTCATCCCCAGGATCCATTTTACTTTATCTCAGGCTCATCTCAGGGCTTACAAGCCTCAATTTAACCATCCAGTCCTTGCTTTCCACACATCCTGATATTTCTGGATACTTCTCTCTTTCTCTTTCTCTTTTTTTACCCCCCCTTGCCAGTTTCTCTTTGATATACAAAGGTCACAGCGGGGAGCGTGAAAAGGAAAGAATGAAGGAGGTGGGAAAGGAGAACAGGGCCAGCGCTCTGAAAAGCCATAATTAAGATGTTGCTTGATGAAAATGACAATTATTTCCTCTTCGGTCTCTGACATCCCGCTTTCGAACCAGGTGGGTGCCCCCTTTCCAAATCAACGCAGGCATCATTCCACCAATTAGCTTTCCCCGGGATCAACGAGAACCGGTGGCCGAGGCCGTGACAGGACTGAGATCATCTGGGTAAGTCAACTCATGTATTAATTGCTGTTGCTTCTCAAGGAATGTGAAGATCAGAGGCTGTTTCAAAGGGGCAAGATGCAAGCCGCCTGTTGTTTCGGGACGAGACACCTGTGAAGTACACGGTAAACCCAGCAAAGGAGCTACACAGCACGCCGAAGCTCGGCTGGCCCTTAATTGTTCTCGGTAGATCTCTGGCGGAGTCCTCCTGCCTATCGGAGAAATTACACTCGGCCATCAACACAGCGAGCTGACAGGGTCTGCTCTGCTTCCTTTTTTTTTTTTCCTTCCCAGAAAATTAATTGGCAGGATTGTCCTTTGCCGCCTGTCCCACTGGTAATTAAAAAAACACCTGAATATTTTGTCATCACCGACAAACCAGAGAGCGGACACAAACACACGCACACATACACAAAAAAAACCACACACACACAAGCATGCTCACACATAGGTGCAGACTTTATCTTGGGAAGGGTTAATACTGTTTTGTAATTTTTGACATTTTTTGACATTTTATTAAGATTTATAGGCCGCCCTTCTCCCTGAGGGGACTCAGGGCGGCTTACAATCACAGGGAAAGGGGTGCAATACCAAAAGACAAACAGTGAGTGAACAAAATAAAATAATAAAACACAACTTGCATTCAACAGTCAACACTCGGGCGGGTAAATTAAGAACCTATCCCCAGGCCTGCTGGGAGAGCCAGGTCTTAAGGGCCGTGCGGAAGGTCTGGATGGTGGTGAGGGTACGAATCTCGACGGGGAGATCGTTCCACAGGGTCGGAGCTGCTTTGGCAAGACCGCAACTTGTAAAATTGCATCCAGTTTTGGTTGCCACGATAATAATAATAATAATAATAATAATAATAATAATAATAACAACAACTCCGCCGTTGCCGGTCCCAAGCCCGGATGAGAAAGGAGGAAGGTTGGGATCAGGTTGGCATCTGGTCCCGTAAAAAACCCCCCGCCAACCCATACAATATGGTGAAAAAAACGAATAAGAATTCCATACCGCATCGGTCGTCGCGCGGGTTAACAAGGGCCGCGGCAGATGTTGGGGTCCCTGGACATCCGTCGACAAGTGGGCTACAAGTGGACCAGCCAACAAAACGACAAAAATATAGTGCAGATGAAAACCGTGCCATAATGGCCTGTTACTACAACTCAGAGCCAGAAAAAAGAGGATATTTAAAGCGAATGTATGAATTATGGAAACAACAATATCCAGATTCAAATGTTAGTGAACAACGACTAGCAGATCAAAGGCGATTTATTATACGGAATAAAGTGTTTAGTGAAGTTGAACATGAGGAAATTCAGGCAAATTGCAAAACCCAAAAAACAATATCACAAGCGGAAATAACTGATATTCAAGACACAACTAAAGACACTATAGTAGAACTCCCAGAAGAAGCTCTCGGGGAGGAAATAACATCACCACCACTAGAACCAGTTATCATTGAACCAACTGATGAACTAACTCAAAAACAAAAAGAATTGAAGGATAAGATCATGGAGCATTTTCTGCTTAATGAGGAAAGGCAACGTTTACCATCACTAAAAACTGTGCCTAAGAAAATTTTGGCCCCTATCATGAAAATGGTTAATGCAGTGTTTTCAACAATTGAACCGGGATCCATCTTGGAAACAAACCAGTTAATGTACAGCGCAGCTGTAATAGTCACTAATGAACTAGGCATTAAAATTAAAGTACCTAGTCACACAACAGAAAAAGCATCAAAGCCAAAGTGGAAAATCCGTCTAGAACAAAAAATCAAAAAATTAAGGGCAGATGCTAGTAACTTAAAGAACATACATGAGCAACGGCTTAAAAACAACAAAATCATAGATCGGCTAATCAGAAGATATAGATTGGATACAAGAAACATCAATGAAGCTGTAGAGATTGTAAAACAGCAGATAACAGCAACAGCTAGAAAAATTGAAAGATATGAGGCACGAATCATCCAATATAAACAAAATCAGCAATTTTGATCAGACCAACGGCGTTTTTATCAAAGTCTTAATGTGAATGGTGACACCAAAAGTGAAAAACCAGAAAAGCAGGCCACAGTTGAATTCTGGAAAGAATTGTGGGAAAATGCAAAGGACTACAACAAGGAAGCAAAGTGGATACATGACTTTGAGAAAAGCATTGGCAACAAACAAATGCAAGTATTAGAAATAACAACTGAGATGATCAAAAATCGAGTTAAAAAGGTAAAGAATTGGACATCACCTGGAAAGGACCAATTACATGGTTTCTGGCTCAAATATCTGACCAGTTTACATGCAATATTAGCCAGGCAACTGAATGAAATTTTACAAAAGGGCCAAATTGATGAATGGTTGACAACTGGAAAAACATACTTGATTCAGAAAGATCCAACTAAAGGAACAACACCTGAAAACTATAGACCAATAACATGCTTACCAACAACCTTCAAATTACTCACAGGCATTATTGCAGATAACATGATGGATTATTTGGAAACAAACAACATCTTGCCAGTAGAGCAAAAAGGCAACAAAAGAAGGAGCAGGGGCACAAAAGATCAGCTTCTAATTGATAAAATGATATTAGAAAATTGTAAGAACAGAAAAACGAACTTGAATATGGTCTGGATTGATTACAAAAAGGCATTTGACTCACTGCCACATAGTTGGATCATAAAATGCTTAGAAACAACTGGCATTAGCAAAAATATTACATCCTTTACTGAAAAGGCAATGAAACAATGGAGAACTGAGTTGGCAGTAGGGAATGAGAGCTACGGAATGGTTAATATCAAGCGAGGAATTTTCCAGGGTGATTCACTTTCACCTCTTCTCTTCATCATCGCAATGATCCCACTATCAGTAATCTTAAAAAAAATGAAATTAGGCTACCAAACAGCCAAAAAAGCTGAAAAAATTTCGCATTTACTATATATGGATGATTTGAAACTCTATGGCAAGTCAGAAATAGAAATCCAATCATTGACAAATACAGTCCGAGTATTCAGCACCGATATTTCAATGCAGTTTGGCATGGAAAAATGCGCCACTGTATCCATAAAAAGGGGCAAAATCACTGCATCTGAGGGAATTGAAATGCCCAATGGCCAACTAATTAAATGCAAAGAAAATGAAGCCTACAAATACTTAGGCATTCTGCAGTTGGATAACATCAAGCATGGAGAAGTAAAAACTATTGTCAGGCGAGAGTACACCAACAGAGTTAGGAAAATTTTGAAATCTAAATTGAATGGTGGAAATACAATCAAGGCCATAAATACCTGGGCAATACCAGTTATAAGATACACAGCTGGCATAGTTAACTGGACACAAGCTGATTTGGACCTTTTGGACCGAAAAACCAGGAAACTAATGACAATGCACTACAGTTTACATCCACGTGGTGATACTGATAGACTATATCTGCCCCGAAAATCAGGTGGCAGAGGATTATTACAAGTGAAGCAAACAGTTGAAGAAGAAAAACATGCACTGGCTGATTATTTAAAAGAAAGTCAAGAACATCTATTAATCGAAGTAAAGAACAAAAATCTACTGAAGGCCCAACAGACAAAACAAGAATACAGAAAAGATGTGATAAAATCAAGAATGGAGAGTTGGCAGAACAAAGCACTGCATGGTCAATTTCTGGAAAAAATAAAAGATAAAGTGGACAGTGAACAAACTTGGTTATGGTTAACAACAGGTACATTAAAGAAAGAAACAGAGTCACTACTCCTGGCTGCGCAAGAACAAGCTATCCGCACAAATGCCATTAAGGCCAAAATCGAAAAATCCTCTGATGATGCCAAATGCAGACTTTGCAAAGAAGCTGATGAAACTGTTGATCACATACTCAGCTGCTGTAAAAAAATCGCGCAGACTGATTATAAATTGCGGCACAATTCAGTAGCACAAATGATCCATTGGAATTTGTGCAAAAATTATAATATTAAAACAGCAACAAACTGGTGGGAACATCAGCCTGAAAAAGTCACCGAAAATCAGATGGTCAAGATCTTGTGGGATTTCCGTATACAAACCGACAAAATACTGGCGCATAATACACCAGACATCACACTTGTTGAGAAAAATAAGGTCACAATCATAGACATCGCAATACCAGGTGATAGCAGGGTTGCCGAGAAGGAACATGAAAAAATCGCAAGATACCAGGACTTAAAAATCGAAATTCAACGACTATGGCACAAACCAGCAGTGGTAATTCCAGTGGAATTACATTTAAAACAGTTAAAAATTGACAAAATCACCATCAGTCAAATGCAAAAAGCCGCACTGCTTGGATCTGCACGCATATTACGAAAATACGTTACGACGTCCTAGGCCCCTGGGTGGGGCCCGACTAGTAACCAATGCCAAATCCGGCGAAACAACTGGCCGCTGTGATACAATTGTACAACAATAATAATAATAATAATGTTGACCCTCTAGAAAGAGTGCAGAGAAGAGCAACCAAGAGGATTAGGGGACTGGAGGATGAAACATATGAGGAACAGTTGCAAGAATTGGGTATGTCTAGTTTAATGAAAAGAAGGACTAGGGGAGACAGGATAGCAGTCTTCCAATATCTCAGGGGTTGCCACAATGAAGAGGGAGTCAAGCTATTCTCCAAGGCACCTGAGGGTAGAACAAGAAGCAATGGGTGGAAACTAATCAAGGAGAGAAACAACCTAGAAATGAAGAGAAATTTCCTGACAGTTAGAACAATTAATCAGTGGACCAGAAGTTGCCTCCAGAAGTTGTAAATGCTCCAACACTGGAAGTCTTTAAGAAGATGTTGGATAGCCATTTGTCTGAAATGTTATAGGAGGTTGGACTGCAAGTTGTCCAAGGTCCCTTCCAACTTTGTTAGTCTGCTATTCCATATCTATTTATCATCTCATCTCATCTCATCTCTCTCCCTCCCTCTCTCTCCTTTCCTCCCTCCCTCCCCCTCCCACTCTCTCTTCCCAGCCATCCAGTCAGAGCTGATGAAAAAAATGGGCCATATGGAGACTCCTGGGAGGGGCGAGATAGGGTGGGGCGTGGCCAGCCTTTCATCAGAACTACCGGTTCGGCGACCAATATTAAAATTAACATCCAGTTTGCCCGAACCTGTCCAAACTGCCTGAATCCCACCCCTGCCAACCCAATTCCACCAACCAGTCTGTATATGTTTTAGCCTCCAGTCCCCTAACCATCCTTGTGGCTCTTCTCCGCACTCTTTCTAGAGTCTCCACATCTTTTTTTTTTTTTTACATCGTGGCGACCAAAACTGGATGCGGTAATCCAGACCATTATACATTCTGTTCATCCATAAAAGGCCTTAACAAGACGATATAACAAAGGAAGCGTGTTCCTTTTTTTTTTTTAGTAAATGGTGTATTGATTGCATTGATTTTCGTGTGTATTTGCGGGATGTGAACCTTTGTCCTCATATATTCCTTTTCTTTTTGCAAGCATTAATTTGGAAAAGAAAAAAAGATTTGTCTCTATACAATGCCTGCCAGGTCAGAAAGAAAATTGCTGATTTTTTAAAAAAAATGTGGTTTAAATAAGGGCCAAATTAACGGCAAGATAAGGTTAGGATAACTTGATAGGTCATATAGATTTCACATTGAAGAAGCTTGTTTCCGTTTCAGGTTCTTCAACCTACTTTTAGCGTTATTGGGGAAAAGTTCACAATCTTAAAGATTTCTACATGGTAATGATCGAGAGGTGTAAGCGGTTACTTTATATTAGCTACATGATCCACACAACCCCCTTGACCTCATTACTGAATTAATCCCTACACCATGCATCAAAAAGAAAAGCTAGGGGAAATGGTTGGCTTCACCGCGCCGAGGTGGCGCAGTGGTTAGAGTGCAGCACTGCAGGCTACTTCAGCTGACTGCAGTTCTGCAGTTCGGCTGTTCAAATCTCACCAGCTCAAGGTTGACTCAGCCTTCCATCCTTCCAAGGTGGGTAAAATGAGGACCCAGATTGTTGTTGGGGGCAATATGCTGACTCTGTAAACCGCTTAGAGAGGGCTGAAAGCCCTATGAAGCGGTATATAAGTCTAACTGCTATTGCTATTGCTATTCACATAAACCAAACCAACCTCCTAAATGAAAGTAACAATAAACTAAGCTTAGCATGTTCTCAGATGAAGGGACCTTGAAGGTCTTCTCGCTAAGCCCAACCTCTGCTCAGGCAGGAGACCAAATGGTTGCCCAACATCTTCTTGAAAACCTCCAGTGATGGAGCACCCACAACTTCTGGAGGCCAGCTGTTCCACTGTTTATTTTTCTCACTGTCAGGGACTGGAAGCTAAAACATATGAAGAATGGTTGCAAGAATTGGGTATGTCTAGTTTAACGAACTAGAAAACTTAAATACTTTGACCACTTAAAGAGAAGGAAGGACTCACTGGAGAAGAGCCTAATTCTGGGAAAGACTGAGGGCAAAAGAAGAAGGGGACGATAGAGAATGAGGTGGCTGGATGGAGTCACCAAAGCACTTGGCGTGAGCTCAAATGGACTCCAGAGGATGGTAGAGGACAGGAAGGCCTGGAGGAACGTTGTCCATGGGGTCGCGATGGGTCAGACACGACTTTGGAACTTACAGCAACAGGTTTAATGAACAGAAGACTACAGGTGGACAGGATAGCAGTCTTCCAATATTTAAGGGACTGACCCAAAGAAGAAGGTATCAAGCTATTCTCCAACGCCTCTGAAGGCAGGACAAGAAGCAATGGATGGAAACTCATCAAGGAGAGAAGCAACCTAGAACTAAGGAGAGATTTTCTGACACTCGGAATAATTAACCAGTGGGACAGCTTATCTCCAGAAGTTGTGAATGCTCCAACACTGAAGGTTTTTAAGAAGAAGTTGGACAACCATTTGCCAGAAATAGTAGAGTCTCCTGCTTCAGCAGGAGGTTGGACAAGAAGGCCTCCAAGGTCCCTTCAAGGCTGCCCTTGAAGAGCATTCGAAGACCTCAGCTTGTCCAGAATGCAGCCGCGCGAGCGATTGTGGGTGCACCTCGGTACACCCACGTTACACCTATCCTCCGCGAGCTGCACTGGCTGCCTATTGGTCTCCGGACTCACTTCAAGGTGCTAGTTGTTACTTTTAAAGCCCTTCATGGTATCGGACCTGGGTACTTGAGAGACCGCCTCCTGCCAATTACCTCCCAAAGACCTATCAGATCCCACAGATTAGGCCTCCTCCGAATTCCATCTGCCAGCCAATGTCGACTGGCAACGCCCCGGGGGAGGGCCTTCTCTGTGGCTGCTCCGGCCCTCTGGAATGATCTCCCCACTGAGATCCGGACCCTTACCACCCTTCCGGCTTTCCGCAAAGCTACTAAGACCTGGCTGTTCCGGCAGGCCTGGGGCAGTTAAATCTTTCAGCCCCAGCCGAGGTTACGACTGTTGTGTGTTTTTAAACTGTTTGTCTTTTTATTTTTATTTTTGTACCCCCTTCCCTTTCTGATTGTTAGCCGCCCTGAGTCTCTCGGGAATTGGGCGGCATACAAACTGAATAAAATCTAAATCTAAATCTTCCAACTCTGTTATTCTGTTAAGAATCCTTCCATTGCCTGAAAATTATAGTTTGAAACTACAATTACAATTGTAGTTGCAAGAGAGGCTAATGTTGATTTCAAAACACGCTGAATATCAGGATGACACAATCTTTTTCCCCAGAGGTGATAGCAACTTTGGTCCATTCTGAAAAACTCTGGCACCAGCCATGGTGATGGGAAGAATTTCCTTTTTGGATTCGTTTTAATTTGGCTCTTTTTTCCCATTAGGATTTAAGTGAGTTTTGTTTCAGAGTAGTGGACTGTGAAACTAAGATGAGAAGATTAAACTGGAGGAGAGCTTTGTATGAAATATGACTATGACAAGGTTTTGCTGCTAGTTTGTGATGTGTGAAATGAAATCTCTACTCAATGTGCCCAGACAACGCAATTAGTGTTAGATGGCAATGCTGTGAGGCACTTGTGGTCTTCCTTCCTTCCTTTCTTCCTTCCTTCCTTTCTTCCTCCTCCTCCTCCCTCACTTCTTCTTTTTTCCTTTCTCGCTTTCTCTCCTCTCTTTCTCACTCCTTCCTTCTTTCCTCCCCCTTAGTCTGCCTTTCTCCTTCCTTCTTTTCTTCTTAACTTCTTCCTTCTTTCATCTTTTCCCTTCATTTCTGCCTTTCTCCTTCTCTCCACACTTTTTCTCTTCCTTTTGTCTCTCTTCCTTTCTTCCCCTTTCTATTTACCCTTTCTTTTTTCCTTCCCTTCTTCCTCCCTCTTCCCTCCTTCCTTTCTTTCTTTCTTTCTTTCTTTTTTCCTTCCTTTTTCTTTCCTTTCTCTCTTTTTCCTTCTTTCTCATTCCTTCCTTCCTTTCTTCCTCCTTCCCCCAAACATCTGCCTTTCTCCTTCTTCCCACCCATGAATGAAGCCCAGCCCCGCCCAGATTGAGTTCATGAAGTGATTTTTTAATCTGCTCTTCTTTCTCTATTTTTTTTTTTAATTTTTATCCTTTTAGAAATGCATTTCTGTAAGCCGCCTGGAGTCCTTCAGGATTGGGCGGCATATAAATTCATTAAATTAGAATTAGAATTAGAATTTTCTATTCCTCTTGTTGTCTTCCTGTCTTCCCCTTCTTTTCCTTTCTTTTTTCCTTCCTTCCACCCTCCTTCCCTCCCTTCCTCTCCCAAGCTTCTGCCTTTCTCATTCCTTCTTTCCTTTTTAACTTCTTTCTTCCTTCATCTTTTTTCCTCACTTCTGCCTTTCTCCTTCTTCCCATCCTTTCTCTTTTCTTTTTGTCTGTCTTTCTTTCTTCTCCTTCTTCCCCTTTTTTCTTTCTCCTTTGTTTTTCCTACCTTCCCTCCCCCTCCTTTCCTTCCCTCCCTCTCTTTCCTCCCCCTCCTTCTTTCCTTCTTTCCTTTTCCCCTTCTTTCCTCCCTCCCTCCCTCCCTCCCTCCTTCCTCCCTTCCTTCTGATGGAAAGAGGATCAGTCTGGAAAACAGTGGGCCAGGCTCAATGACTCAAATTTGGCAGACAATTTCTCTTCTCCCCTCCCTTAAGAAGAAGAGGAAAATTACAACTGAATGATGAGGTCTCTGTCTCACTTCCCCAGGAGTTTCATGTCACTGTAGAATTATATACAGAATATAACCACAGACCGTAGCTTGAAGGAATTGATAAGGAAGCCGAGAAGAATTGCAGACTTATTTTACGGCCAGACCTGAGTGAACTAAATCTTCTTGGATGTTGCAGAGAAAGCATCACTCCTACTTTCATATCACTTGTGCACAGCTTGACATACAGCAGTGTGATACACACACACACACACACACACACACACACACACACACACACACACACAGTCTGCTTTCCCCTTCCTGCAAGGGCTTGTTAAGATCCTGGTTGGCTGATATGCTCCATTTAAAACACGAGAGATCTCTGAATGCCCCCCCCCCCCGGTGTCTTTCTGGGCAGAATAACAGAGTTGGAAGGGACCTTGGAGGTCTTCAAGTCCAACCCTTTGCTCAAGCAGGTGACCCAATACCGTTCCAGACAAATAGCTGTTCAATCGCTTTTTAAAAGCCTCCAGTGATGGAGCACCGAAATTTCTGAGAAGAGACTGGACAACCATTTGATTGAAATGATGTAGGGTTACCTGCCTGAGCAGGGTGTTAAGCTAGAAGACCTCTAAGTCCCCTTCTAGCTTCTAACTCTGTCATTCTGTTCTGTTCTGTTCTATTTTCTATTCTGTTCTGTTTTCTATTCTGTTCTATTCTGCTCTGTTTTCTATTCTATTCTGTTCTGTTCTGTTCTGCTCTGCTATGTTTTCTATTCTGTTCTGTTCTGCTCTGCTCTGTTTTCTGTTCTTTTTTTAATAAAATTTTTATTTTCAGACAAATACAAACACACAACACATATAACATAAAAGCCTCTTCAATTACACACAGTGTGTCGATTGGTTACAAAGTCTTTCTGTGTCCTTTCCGTGGTCCTCCCTTGAATTTTATCAAAATTCACATACTGACAATCAAGATATCTTTGTATACATTGTTATTATGCTTCCTCCTATTCTAAGTCATTCAATCATTTTAGCATTGATAACATTCTCTGATAGTTTCCAATTCCATGTTTCCCCCCCCCCCCCATTTTTATTAGGTCCAAAAGGACCGTCCAGAAACAGAGATATTCAACAGTAATCCTGGAGACCCAAGATTGCATGTCATGTCATTGCGACATCAAGCCCCGTCCATCCTCTGTTTTCTATTCTGTTCTGTTCTGTTCTGCTCTGCTCTGCTCTGTTTTCTGTTCTGTTCTGCTCTGCTCTGTTTTCTATTCTGTTCTGTTCTGCTTTCTATTCTGTTCTGCTCTGTTTTCTTTTCTTTTTTTGATTTTTTTAAAAAATTTAATTGAACAAAAACACAAAAATGGAATCATCCTTCATTACATCTTGTAGAAAGCGTGTCGATTGGTTACAGATAAGTTTCGTGCATTTCTTCCACAGTCATTACTTATAGTTCATAATAGATTATACACCTTAAATCAAAAATCTTTGTATATCTTACTATTAATGTACCACAATTCTCATTTGACTACAATTATTTGAACATGCTTTTACCTCAAATCATTCATAGTTAAAGACACAACCACATAATGGCATTCATTAGCTATTTCAAAAAATCCTCCAATAATATTACACCTTTATGACATCTTTTAAGTAAAAGTCAATTAATAAAGTTTCTAAGCCTTTCCGCCCCCCTTTTTTCCCCAACTCACTGTTTAGAATTTATATCCAAGTTACTTTTGCCAATACCATAGCATAGCATGTATATATTGTTAAACAATGACCATTATCATTTCCTTGTTATTATTATAATTGGCTAAAAATCATTTACTATTTATGCCCCATCTCCTCTCGTCAGACCCACCCCCAAAAAACCTTACACCTTAATAACAAGATCTAAATAAAAATTTGTTACTAAAATTTTATAGGTCTTTTTCCCAAGTCACAATTTGCAATTTATATCCAAATTTATTTTACTAGATTAACATACATGTATATACCATTAAGCTGCATCCATTATCATTTCCTTATTGTTATCATAGTTAATTAATTGTTAGCGAATAAATATTTGATAATCTAAAACAATCCAAGAGTTACAAAATTCCTACTTATTAATCACCAAAATCAACTATTTTTTTTATTATCAACTTTCATTGTCAACCTGTATCTTTCCAGTAACAAAACAGTCTTATCTTTCTTGCCAAATGTAGTATCAGTCTTCTTTTTATCTCCTTTATAAGGTTTTTATAGACTTATCTCCGCATTTTGAACTCACTGTTTAGGATTTATATCCAAGTTACTTTTGCCAATACCATAGCATATATCTATTTTTAAACAATGTCAATTGACATTTTCTTGTTATTATTATAATTGGCTAAAAATCATTTACTATTTATAAGGTTTTTATAGACTTCTCTCCGCACTTGGTTGCTTGAAGGGTCTCACAGATAATATCGTTGCCCACCAGTTGCTACTAAAATTAGCTTATCTTTGGTTGTCAATCCTGCTTCTGAAAAAAATTCTCTTCTTATGTCTATCATCATTAGGATTTTTTTTTTCTTCTGTGTCCTGGAATCTGGGGTAGAGCTCCAATTCATCGAATTCTCTTTTCCATATTCCCTTCTTTCCACTTTAACCCACATTTGCTCCATTAATAAATTCATCTATTGTCTTATCTTTATCTTCTATATCTTCATTCTCCCCTTTAATTTTTGGGGCTCCAACCCCATCATCTTTTGCTGTGAGGAAGACTAGTCTTTCCAACTTCTTCTCAATTCTCCCATATCCTTCCAATAGATTTTGAATTCCAGCCAAGATATTTTGGAATTTTAAGGTTTCCTCATCTGAATATTGATCCATGTTTCCAAAACAGAATAAAGAAAGAAAAAGGGGGGGGAAACTAATAGTGTCTGCCACTCTAGCCTTCCAGGCCTCTTTTACTTTTTTATTTTAGATTGACTTGAACACAAGTTCTTTTATGCTCTTCAAAGGAGAAGGGTTCTGTCCCCCCCCCACTTTCTTTCCCCTGCCAAAATAGTTCTCAGAGGCCTGTGAAAACAATTCATGCCCTTGGCTCTTTATCAGTTTCTGTAAACAAGTTGCAAACCCTTCAGCTACAAAGTTAGTGAA
Organism: Thamnophis elegans; assembly: GCF_009769535.1. NCBI lineage: Eukaryota > Metazoa > Chordata > Lepidosauria > Squamata > Natricidae > Thamnophis > Thamnophis elegans. The sequence continues at coordinate 4,978,680 of NC_045546.1, forward strand.
GTCAAATAAGGAAAGAAAAGAGATACGTTGTTTCAAAAACCCCAGCCTCTGACCTCCGAATGGCAGTATGCTAATTTTTCACCTTCTAATATTTATCTCTGGCTTATAGGAAACAAAGTTCTTTAGATTTCTTTTAGTGAGATTTAATAACAAGTAATAGTAAGAATTGTTAAAATAAGGAGGAAGGTTTTAATTCAGAAGTCAAAAAATAAAGCAATAAAAAGCAGAAGAAAATCAATCAATCCGTTCACTTTAAGAGGAGAAATGAAAAATGTTGCAAGCACTTCAATCCACAAAGAATAGTTACAAAGAAAAAAAACACTTTCCACAGCAATCCAATTAGGGTTATTTTCACTGCTCAGTTCTTTGCTTAAGGATCTAATTTGGCTTTAAAGAAACATTTCTTTGGGCAGTCTTTAGCAAAATAGAAAAAATACCTCACCTGATGGACTCACTTTCTCTTTTCACTTCCTTCCTTCTGGAGTGTCCTGATTTCATCAGCCTGGGGGCTGCCTGTTTACTGCCGGCTTGAAGCACTTCCCTTGGGTCAATCAGGGACTTTGCGATGTCCCTGAGACCAGCAAGGCTTTGTCTTCCTGATCACCGTCTCTTCAGGATGGTCTAGGTCTCAATGGACTGTCCAGCGGCAAGAGTGTCAATGGTGGTCTTGGAGTATTGAGACCACACGTTGTGACATCGCGACGTTGATCGTCCTTCCCCTTCTGCTCTGTTTTCTGTTCTGTTCTGCTCTGTTCTGTTCTGCTCTGCTCTGCTTTCTATTCTATTCTGTTCTGTTATGCTCTACTCTGCTCTGTTTTTTATTCTGCTCTGTTTTGTTCTGCACTGTTTTCTACTCTACTCTACTCTATTCTACTCTATTACTCTACTCTATATCCACCTGTTGCTTCTTGTCCTTCCTTCAGGTGTTTTGGCAAATAGCTTGACTCCCTCTTCTTTCTGGCAGCCCATATCATTACCAGTATTAGTTTTGGTAATGAAACATCTGCACAAAAGCAAGCAAGCTCAGAAAGGACCAAGGATCCCTCATTTCAACCCTAAGCTACAAATATTCTGCTTTAATCAAACGGATACATCATAATGATGGACAAGATGATGGAGGAGATTATCCCTTAGCTTGACTTTACTCATTTATTTATTAAATTTATTTGCAGTCCATCTTGCCACAAGCTGATTCTTTTTAACACAGAATCGTGACTTGTTTTTATCTATATACTTAAAAACGTGTTTTTGTGTGTGTGTGTGTGTGTGTGTGTGTTCTAGCATAACTCTGGAACGCTTTGAGCAATTTCAACCAAACTTGGAACACAGATGACTTACCCTCTGGAGAAAAATATTGTGGGGTAAGACACCCCTAAGACCCCTCGGGTGTGTGTTCTGTTAAGATACAGCCTGTTGTGCCTTAAAACGGCTTCTACTGTACTGCCGTAAAATGGCTTCTACTGTGCAGCGCAGTGGAGTTGCCATTGTAACGGCTTCACAGTACTCCACAAGGGGACTCCCTCTGGTAAGGGGGAAAATCCAATTATGTTTGGTCCAGACATTTTAACCCCTTTAAATAAATACTCGGGCAACTAATATACTAATTAGTATACTAATATACTAATACTAAATAAAAATGCAACGGGTGCAAAATCTCACATGAGTTTCACAATCCCAAACCACATCTTTGAGATTTGGGGATTCTTATCCCAGTGCGTAGAAATTCCAGATTTGGCAGGCTCAAAGAATGCCCGATTGAATTTTTGTCATGCAAAGTCATGTATGTATGAAGTAGTCCTCCAGATTCCCAAATGGAGCCATCTTTTAAAAACATTAATTTGGAAAAAAACCCACTATCAGGATTCCAAGTATCATGTAGAATTAAATCAGAGTCCAAGGCAAAATGATCCTGAAAGTTCCAATTTAATAAAGCAGAGATCTTAACACATCTGTGTTAATCCCAATTCCAGAAATGACATCAGAATTCCATCCAGTTAAAAGTTCATGATCTTGTCCCCACACCCGCAATCCATCACATGGCCCAATCTTCTTCTTCCACACTGGCATCCACACCCAGCTGCTTCGGGTCAGGTGTAAAAGTGCGGAGACAAAATAGGACCTTGGCTTCTAGAAAAGAATGATAACAATACATTCCACAATCCTACTCCTGTCTATTCCCCCCTCCCATCAACTATACTAATGAAACAGCATAATGAAATAAGAGAAAGTGTGGCAGGCCAAAATTCTAAAAGGAATATAATTGCACGCCTGACACCCACATACATTTCCCCCCTCAAACCAAAGCAATGAGATTTTTTTTTAAAACAAAAACCAGAAGATTGAGGTGAAAAAATTGAGTCACAATCTATTAGCCGTCTCTTTCTTTAATGAGTCAGGCCATTTCCCCACCAAACTGAACAATCACGGTTCTGGAAATACTAAAATGCTATACGAGAACAAATCTCCTGTAGAGATGAGATTATGAACTAATTGTTACAATATTTCCTGCAGAGAAATACCTCTCTGATGGCTGCGCAAATCCTTTATCGAGGCATATTTTCAAAAGCGCTGACCTTTTCCATCTTTTCATGTCTTTTTCATTTAAATTCTCTCTCCCGGCACATGAAAGCTGCTTCCTCAAAAATCTGAGAGATTAGAGGTAAGAAATATGCGGCGCCAAGAGAAAAAAAAGGGGGGGGTGAGGGAGAGAAAGAAAGAACGGGAGGGAGAGAAAAAAAAAGGGAGAATTCATTTACACAATTTAGTATAGATCATGGAAAACGGTTAGCGGCTAATGGCCTTTTCCTATTTACATTATTTATATCTTGCCTTATTTTACATAAGTTGAGTAGGGTTTTTTTTTAAAAAAAAAACCTGTCATTACATCTTACAGTGGTTTCTTATTTTTATTGACAAAGTAGCTGATCACCCGGTATTTATTGCCTGGGTATTTATCCTAATACTGTATTAAACGGGAAAAACCCTGATTTCGTTGAAAATGTCCAGACCAAATGTAATTTCTAACATTGGATTTTCCGCCTTACCAGAGAGGGCTTCCTTGTGGAAGTACTGTGAAGCCGTTACTATGGCAATTCTACTGCGCTGCACAGTGGAAGCCATTTTACGGCAGTACAGTAGAAGCCATTTGAAGGGACAACAGGCTGTATCTTAACATAACACACACACCGAGAGGTGTCTTACCCCCCAAAGTATTTTTTTCCAGAGAGTAAGTCATCTGTGTACCAAGTTTGGTTGAAATTGCTCGAGGCATTCCAGAGTTATGCTGGAACACGGAACACACAAACACACACACACACACACACACACACACACACACACACACACACGATCTTATAGTCTTTTTACCACATAAAATCCAACGAAAATGTCAGCAAATAAATAAATTGAGGAATAATGTGCTTTATTAGAAGGCATCTAGATTTGGTGGATTCTTGTCCACTTCAAGTCTGAATAATCATAAAGATGAGGTTTCTTTTGTTCCTTACTAAAGCAAATAAAGTCACCTTTGGGCTTAAGAAGAGAAGGGTCAAGCTATTCTCCAAAGCACCTGAAGGAAGGAGAAGCAATGGATGGAAACTAACTAAGGAGAGAAGCAACTCAGAATTAAGGAGAAATTTCCTGACAGTTAGAACAATTAATCAGTGGAACAACTTGCCTCCAGAAGTTGTAAATGCTCCAACAGTGGAAGTTTTCAAGAAAAGACTGGACAGCCATCTGTCTCATAATGCAATGAGGGTATCCTGCTTGAGCAGAGGGTAAGACTAGAAGACCTCAAGGTTCCTTCAGACTCTGTTATTCTATGTTCTAAGATAAGTCAGAAGAGTGAACATTTGCTAGAGTCACCCGAAATTAAGCTCAGACGGCACTGTTAATGGGCCATTAAGGCCTGGGCCAGTCTACTGTACATAACAAAGATCTACCCCCTTCAGGCCGAGCCATAATAGGAATCCCAAAGCCCCTTCATTACATCATCACTCAGCAAGGCTCAACCAAGCCTAGGACACAGGCAACCTACAAAATTACCCCATGGGAGCCTGACAACCAATCAAAACACAAGCTCAAATTCAAAAGCTCAGAGAGGGCATAAAACCAGGGCGCTCTCAGCATCTCTTCCCTGTTTTTTTTTGCCCAGGACTTCAAACCATGTGGTCTTGTCCACCATTAAACCATCTTTCCAAGCATCTCTGCGTTCCCAGTGTCTTTCTTCCCGCTTTTGAACTGAAGCCAGAAGGACATTTTCCCCAACACTCCAAAGTGGACCAAACATGTTTCAGCGTTAATTGCCATTAGAAGGTCAGAGAAAGAGAATGAGGAAGATTAACATTTTTGGCTGCTAAAAGCTAAACTGAAGTTCTTCAGAAAAGCTTCCTGCACAAACGTCCCTTGATCTGCCAATAATATGCCTGCGTGGCTCTCTGTTGACCAAGATGTTCATTTATTACAGAATATTAAATTTTAATCCATCCAATAACTAGAGTTCTCCGGATAGATTATACAAGGTGATTTAAAATATTAAAAGCATTCACCATAAGCTTTCTGAATCCTCCAGAATAAAGAGAGGGCCTGGCAAATCATTATTGGGGGAAAGATTAATAAAGGTGACCTTCGCTTCTCAAGGTGTTTTTGGATCACACCTGGCACGAAATTAACTTTACCTGTTTTGAAGAATTAGTGTGGTTTTTTCTTTTAAAAAAAGGAGATACACCAGGGGTGTCAAACTTGATTTCATTGAGGGCCGCATCAGGGTTGTGTTTGACCTCAAAGGGCCTTTGACCTTGAAGGGTCACTAAACAAACATAAGTCATAAGTCGAAGACCAATTTCAAGGAGGGAAGGAAGGAGGGAAGGAAGGAGAGGAGAGAAGGAAGGAGGGAATGTAGGAGAGAAGGAAGGGGGGAAGGAAGGAGGAAAGGAAGGGGGAAAGGAAGGAGAGAAGGAGAAAAGAAAGGAGGGAAAGGAGGGAAGGAAGGAGGGAAGGAAGGAGGGATAACAATTAAACAACTGTAGTCAAATGGAGGTATAATGATGGTAACATGTATAAATATCTGAGTTAAAATACTTCAGTTAATATGAATTATGCTTGATGACTGTGGAAGAGATGCACGAAAGCCTTTTGAAACCAACTGATACACTTTCTACAGTATGTAAGAAAGGAAGATTTTATGTGTTGTGTTTGTTTTGAAAATTAAAATTTTGTAAAAAAAATTAGCCTTAAAAAACAAACAAAACCAAATTTAAAATGTGGTAGTGTGCCTGTTCTCCTGCCTCCCCCCCCCTCTCTCTCTCACACACACACACACACTCACACACACACACACACCGTAAACCATGCTTGCTTTTAATACTCCTGCAGTGTTGTGGCCTGCCAGTGGCCAGCAGAGTTGGCAGCAGAGTCAGACAGTGAGGAGGCTGGGGAGGAACATGGGCCAGTCCTGGGGGTTGAGGAAAGCTCAGATGTGGGCTCTGCATCGGAGGCAGTGAGGAAGATAGACAGCAGTGAGGCAGAAGAACAGCTGGAGCCTGTTCCCAGTGTGCACATGCGCAGAGCTGCCAGAAGACAAGAACAAGTAAGAAAGCAGGGCCGACTTGGGAGTAAAGCCACACCTTGGAGGTGATTGGCCCCTCCCATAGGAAACAATAGAGGAACGAACCGGGGGGGGGGGGCTTTTGCAGGAAACAATTCGTTCATTCCGTCATTTCAAGAGTGGAAAGTTCGGTTTGTGACTATAAGAGACTCTGTGCCAATTTTTGCCTTGCCCTGCATTCGGAAACTAGTTATACGGCAACTCGCCAAGCCGAGATAAGGTTCGTCTTGATAAATATTCCTCTGAAAGACTGTTTGTGAAAGCCTTGCTGATTGGGAATGAAAGGAATTCACAGTCGTGTCAATAAAAGGGGTTTTGCCGGGACCAAAACTTGGCTTCTTGCTTTTTGAGGAAGCCTGGGTCAGAACATGCAGCTTTTCTTGAAGGAAAAAATGAAGTTGAAAAAGCATTGGGGAAGAAGCGAGTGAAAAGTGTAGAAGGAGAGGATTACATTGTCTGAAGAAGTTGACTATCTTTTTCTCTCTCTCTTTAAAAACAGCATTTTAAAGGTGGGGGGAGGTAAGAGAAAGGCCAAAATACTGAGAATTTCCAGAGGGAGCAGTATTATTCCAGTGATAAATGACACCATTCATCTATTAGGCAGTTGGCACATATCTCTTTTTTTTTGTGCGCTACCCAGATAAGAAGATAGTATTTGACTGTTGTTGTTGTTTTTTCTCCCCCTTAGAAGGTTTTCAGCAAAACATGCAAGAAAGAAGCGAGTAGCTTTTGGCATAATTGCCTAATTATTTCAGGTTTATTTTCCACCTTCCCATTGAATACTGGCTACAAAAAAAAAAAATGGAGAAAGGACAGCATTCAAATGCAAAACATCTTATTTTTTTTAAAAAAAACACAAAACAAAAAGGATGTTTTCTTTTATGCACCTATACTCAGATAGGAAAGCATCTAATGTTTAATTTTTTTTTAAAAAAAGGCAGTTTCTTTAGAACCAACCAGAGGTGGGTTCCTATCAGTTCGCACCTATTCGGTAGAACCGGTTCGTCAAATCTACCGAACCGGTTAGAAGAGGTTCCACCAGTGGACCCGGAAAGCAGGCCACACCTAGAGAAGAGGTTCCAAAATTTTTTGAAACCCACCACTGGTCCTTGGATAGGATTATTCTACACTATCATGCTCATATTTATAAAAATCAGTGCCTCTGTGAAAGGTAAGGATGACTACTGCGTTTGTGGTGCAATCAGAACATTGCGTGTGTTGAAGTTGTTTTAACGCAAACCAAAGATGCCTTTTGAAAAACAAGTTGACATCCTATTCTTATGCATGCCAGTGCTGTGTGTGAGGTAATTTAAGGTGGTTCTGACAAGTGTCGTTGGCATCTTCATATCCGGTCACATGGGCAGCAAGCCACTCCCATCCCGTCACATGGGTGGCAAGCCACTCCCACAAAGGAGACCACACCCACAGAGTAGGTTCGAACAATTTTTGAAACCCGCCACTGGAACCAACCATGGAAAGAGAAGCTGAAATAGAAACTGAAAGCTTGATGCCACTCCAGTAGTGGGATTCGAATAATTTAACAACCAAACTGCTTAGAAAGTTATTTATTTTATTATTTTAATTTTTTTTTATTTGTATGCCGCCCTTCTCCGGGAGGGACTCAGGGTGGCGAACAACTCAAAAGGGGAAAAGGGGAACATAGAACACAATAAAAGTAGTTAAAATAGCCAAGAATCACACAACCACACAAGTCGATCGGGGAGGGGAACTCATCAACCCCAGACCTGCCGGCAAAGCCAGGTTTTGACGGCTTTTCGGAAGGCCTGGAGAGAGGTGAGGGTCCAAATCTCTGCGGGGAGTTCGTTCCAGGGGGGGCGGAGCTGCCACATAGAAGGCCCTCCCCTGGGTAGTAACCAGATGGCATTGGCTGATAGATGGAACCCGGAGGAGGCCGACCCTGTGTGATCTAATGGGTCTTTGGGAGGTAATTGGCAGCAAGTTACCAACCAGTTCTCCCGAAGTGGTACGAACTGGCTGAATCCCACCACTGCCCCACTCCCCATACCGCTGGCATTTGCTTTGGGTAGACTGGGCCGAAGTAACATGGGCCGGCCCCTTACATTTTCCAGGATGGCCCTGCTGGCTGGATCCGACCACATTGAGGGTCTAGAACAGGGGTGTCAAACATCTGGCCAGGGGGCCAGATCCAGCCTGTGGGGTGCTTCGATCTGGCCTGCTGGGCCACCCTAGAGACAGCGAAGGATCGGCCCGCGGTGCCTCTGCCAATGAAAATGGAGCTCAGGAGGGCCACGAGCAGCCCCCTCAAGCTCTATTTTCCCTGGCAGAGGGTTGCAGGAGGCCATGGCAGCTGAAAACAGAGCTTGTTTGATGTCGAAGCCAATAAGTCACCGGGCACAAAGTGTGATACTGAATTATGCTTTTATATTTGGTACCCAGATATAAGAACCCCAGTTTGAAAAGCTAACCAAGGGCCCAAGATTAGGATCTTACAGCAGTTTTTATAGTCGAAGGGTGGTGGCGTTCAACCATTTTCCCTTCCCCTAATAATGCATGCATAATGGATAATATTGATTGGTTATTTGGATTTCAGCCCCTCTACACCCTTACGCTTGTTATACAAAACAATAGCAGAGTTGGAAAGGACCTTGGAGGTCTTCTAGTCCAACCCCCTGCCTAGGCAGGAAACCCTACACCATTTCAGACAAATGGCTCTCCAACATCTTCTTAAAGACTTCCAGTGTTGGGGCATTCACAACTTCTGGAGGCAGGTTGTTCCACTGGTTAATTGTTCTAACTGTCAGGAAATTTTTCCTCAGTTCTAAGTTGCTTCTCTCCTTGATGAGTTTCCACCCATTGCTTCTTGTTCTGCCCTCAGGTGCCCTGGAGAATAGTTTGACTCCCTCTTCTTTGTGGCAGCCCCTGAGATATTGGAAGACCGCCATCATGTCTCCCCTAGTCCTTCAAATAGAATACAATAGAAGAGTTGGAAGGGACCTTGGAGGTCTTCTAGTCCAACCCCCAGCTCAGGCAAGAAACCCTACACCATTTCAGACAAATGGCTATCCAACATCTCCTTAAAAACATCCAGTGTTGGAGCATTTGCAACTTCTGGAGGCAAGTTGTTCCACTGATTAATTGTTCTCCTTGTCAAAACATTTCTCCTTAGTTCTAAGTTGCTTCTCTCCTTGATGAGTTTTCTCTCCATTGTTTCTTGTTCTGCCTTCAGAGGCTTTGGAGCAGCAGAGTGTTTTTATAGGCCTGGCTATCTCCTTGCCTGGTTGCTATGATAGCCAGTGATAAATGGACAGGCTCTCTGTCCCTTGGAAATACAAGAAGAGGGAGGGGGGGAGGAGAACAAGGTGACCTCAAGACCAAAATGCCTTTTAATAAGCTTTCCTTCATTGCCTTTGATCTTTTCAGGAAAGGGGGAAAAATGTGTCTGGAAACAGAGTAAATTCCTCTGAGCAAGTTGACAGAAGTAATCCTTGATTTCAAGCCATAAATCAATGTTCCTTCCAGGTTTACAACTCTCAAATATATTAAATCCTCTTGCAGGAGAGAAAAAATAAATAAAGCCACTTCTCATTCTCCAACAGGCTGAAGGAGATCTATATTTGTTACCTTCAGAGCACGCTGTTATCTCCACTGTTCTTGTAAATACTCATCCAGGGTTGCCATTTGAGGGGGTGGGGGAAGAAGGAAGTGATAAAGGACTGAGCGAGAGCAAACCAGAATTAATTCAGATTTTATTCCCAGAGAAGTGGGGTGGGGGGAACAAGCTAGCTTCAAAGTAGGACAGAAGTCACGGCCAACGATGGAAATGCAGGGTCCTTGGTGCTTTATGAGCCTGGTTATTTTCCTTTATTGCGGACATTTCGTTATCCAACTAGGTAATAGCATCAGTACCAGAAAGGAGCCTAAGAACAGCCTAATCAAGGAACCACCAAGAATACTCCCGCCAAGACGCACAGGGCAAGCCACTGAATATAAACAGAGATAAAGCACCATCCTCCCTTGCCCTGATTATGTTACCCAGCTGGGTCATGAAACATCTGCAAGGAAGCCACCAAGCTCAGAGAGTTCCAAGGATCCCACAATAATCCTCCCCCTCTCCCCCGTCTCCTCCTCCTCATGATGATGTTACCTAGTTGGGTCATGAAACATCTGCAAGAAAATATCTTCACTCAGAGAGCACCAAGGAACCCACAGTCGTCGTCATCGTCCTCCTCCTCCTCCTCCTCCTCCTCCTCCTCCTCCTCCTTCTCTTCCTCCCCCTCTCCAAAAACCTTACTCCCTTCTAGCTCTGATGATATTGAATAGTTGGGTCTTGAAACATCTGCAAGAAAATATCTTCACTCAGAGAGCACCAAGGAACCCACAGTCGTCGTTGTTGTATACATACATACATACATACATACATACATACATACATACATACATACATACATACATATATAGCATTGTTTCTCAACCTTGCCCACTTGCAGATGTGTGGACTTCAACTCCCAGAATTCCCAACCTACCATGGCTGGCTGAGAAATTCTGGGAATTAAAGTATACACACACACACACTGATTCAAATTGCCATGATTGAGAAAGTTATTCCAATAATCCAGATAGAACTTTTCTGCTGGAACAGTTGTACAAGCAATCATTTTGACAGTGTGTATTAAGCAGAGAGAATTATTGGTTCAAAAAAGGGGTGATAACTTTTTTTTTTAGATTTATAAGTGAATTATGAAGAAGGCTTATGTTATGCAAACATCTTTATTCAGTTATTTGTATATGGATTGGTAGGACTTCATTCTTTATTGCTCACTTTAATGAAATTTATCCAAATGTCAAAAGTCCAAACAATACTTTGGTTTCTCGCTTTATGATATTATTTTTTAAAATCCTCATACATTACATCTTTCTATAGATTATATCAGTTTTTCTCAGGTCTCAGCAACTTTAAAATGAATGGATTTCACGTCTCCGGATGCTGGCTGGGGAATTCTGGGATTTGAAATTCGCACGTCTTAAAGTTGCTGAGATCGAAAAACTCCATATTTTACTAACATAATATTATAATTGTGTTTGATTTGTTTGTTTATAAGTCATATTTGTGAGGCTTCCTCCCTCTGGGCGGCAAACAAGAATAAAAGCAATAGGGGGAATTTATTTATTGAAAACATTTCCACAGCGGCCCCAACTTAACAACAATTCTCTGTGGCTTGCGATCCATAAAGCAAATTAAGAAGAGAAAAATAGAAAACAGAAGTTCGTTCAAAATAAACTTAGTTGATGTACATAAACTGAAAGCGGTTCTTAGCACTAGCTTACTTCAGTGGGTGAATGACATTTTGGAAACAATATAAGCAGAAAGAATAAAATGCAGGTTCCTATCCATGGCTTCCATATTAGGAGAGTTGGAGAAATATATCACAGATTTCCTTGCCAGGAAAAAGTGCAATCCACTAATAATTCATTCCTGCTCCATCATTGGAAGAGATTGGACAGCCATTTCAGTGACGTGCGGTGAGCTTCATGGTAGGTGAGGCAAGCGCGAATGCCCCGGCAAAGCCCCGGCGCCGTCTGCCATAGAGCGGGACCGGGTCCTGCTCTATGGCGGACGCGGTGCCGGGACTTTAAAGCCCTGCCGCTGGGTCCTGAGTGGCCATGATTCCCCCCTCCCCAGCCAGCCAGCCCAGCCAGCCCATTCCTCCCTCCGCCACCACTGTGTCCAACAGGCCAGGCATCTCGCGTTTATGGCGGACATAAATGCGAGATGCCTGGCCTGTTGGACACAGTGGCGAGAACGTCCCTGCCGCTGCCGTGCTCCGCCACCTCGCCCCCGAAAGAAACACACGCACACACACAAATTCCTCACAAAAAATTACAAATTAAATTATCATTTTGAATCCCCCCCCTCCCTCCGTCCGATCCACATACCTTTTCCAGCTGTGGATTTCAACTCTCCTCTTGTCTGCCCGCCATGATGAAAATGTAAAAAAATAAATAAAAAAGCAACTTACTTAGGCAAGGCTGCCAAGGCATGATTTGCTGCTCCCAGATCAGGAGGCTGGAGAATCACGTGCCTCCTTTGCATAAGGATTTTTTTCTCCTTTTAACCCTTGCTTAACTCTGAGCAAGGGTTAAAAAGTGAAAAATTCCTTATGCAAAGGAGGCCCATAGTTCTCTTGCCTCCCCCTACAGTTAGCACTAAGCAGACTCAGAGTCACTGTGACTCTGGAGTCTGGCAGCAACTACCTTAGCCTTTTTAATTATTTTTAAATGTTCTTTTCTTTTCCACATGACACTGGTGAGGCCCCGCTTCCCTTGCCTCTCCTGACTGCACGTCCCTGAGCCACTTGTCCAGAATGATATTGGTTCTCCTGCTTGAGCAGGGGGTTGGACTAGATGAATTCCAAGCTTCCTTCCTCTTATTCTGTTAAATCACTGGGAAAAGTCCTTGGAGCTGAATGTTCATGAATTTTTTTGACTCACCCCATCAATTAAAAGCCAAGCAAGGAGATCAGTGAAAAAGAGCTAAAAACTGTCCACTTTCCCACCGGCGCTAAATTTCTAAACATCCCAGATGTGGGTTTTTTTGTTTAATTTTTGATGTGAGTTAGCCAGAGCTGACCAGACATGACTTTGTGGGTTCATTCGATTTCATCAGAGTTGGCTTAAAATTTTAGACGCCACCAGCAGAATCCAGAAAATGGGGAAAAGAAAAGGGGAAAAAAAATCTGTCAGAGAACCGGGCTAATTAGCGAAACAGTAGTGTTTGCTCCAGAGGTCTTGTGTTTGTTAATGGAATAATTATCATGATATTCCTATGCACCTATCATTCTTCCATAATTACACAGTCTCACTTAGTCTGAAAGCAGCTCCGGTTAGCCACTCGGGGAGGAATCAGTAGAACAAATATTAATTGATGTCAGGCTGGTTACCGCTGACATTGTTCAGCTTTCAATTCAGGGAGACGAGGAAGGAAGAGGAGAAAATATATATCAGATATTTGTTCCTAAAGAGCAGATATATTACCCGGTAAATAATATAGAGACGGGGCAATTATAAACACCCCTGCAGTATCTGATTCTCCCCTCACTGTGGCTTAAATTTGTTTCAACTTCTACCCTCAAAACAATGCTATAAGGCTCTGCACACCAGAACAACTAGACACAAGGACAGTTTTTCCCCGAATGCCACCACTCTGCTAAACAACTAATTCCCACAACACAGTCAAATAATTTACTAAGACTGTATTACTATTCTTCTTCTTTTCCTTCTAGTACCTATCTTTTCCAACTTATGACTATAGCCATGTTGCTTGTATCTTTACTATTTATATTGTATTATTTGTTTCCTAGTATAATTTGATTGCTTATTAGTAACCTATGATTATCACTAAGTGTTGTGTCTTACGATTCTTGATGAATGTATTCTATTTTATTTTTCTTTATGTAACTGAGAGCATATGCACCAAAGAGAAATTCCTTATGTGTCCAACCACACTTGGCCAATAAAGAATTCTATTCTATTCTATTCTATTCTATTCTATTCTATTCTATTCTATTCTATTCTATTGTACTCTACTCTACTCTATATTCTATTCTATTCTATTCTATTGTACTCTACTCTACTCTACTCTATATTCTATTCTATTCTATTCCATTCCATTCCATTCCACTCCACTCCACTCCACTCCACTCTACATTCTACTCTACTCTACTCTATATTCTATTCTATTCTACTCTACTCTATTCTATATTCTATTCTATTCTATTCTATTCTACTCTACTCTATATTCTATTCTATTCTACTCTAATCTATTCTTTTTATCTGAGAAGTTTAACTTGATGGTCTCTACTAGACTTCTCAGAACAAATGAAGGTTGAGGTAAGAGTTAGTTGGGGAAATAAGAGAATAACCAAATTGGAGGTCTTCTAGTCCAACCCCCTGCTCAAGTAGGAGACCCTATACTATTTCAGACAAATGCCTGTCCAATCTCTCCATACATATATCCACTGTGGAGCACCCACAACTTCTGGAGGCAACTTCTGTTCCACTGATTAATTGTTTTCACCGTCAGGAAATTCCTCCTTAGTTCTAGGTTGCTTTTCTCCTTGATTAATTCCCATTAGGACTTCCTGGAGGCCCATTTTTCGCCCTCCTCAGGTTCTGGAGGCTTTCTTTGAGCCTCCGGGAGGGCAAAAATGGCATCCCCTGGGCTCCGGAGGGCCTCTGGAAGCTGGAAATGGGCCTGTGTTTTTTGGACTTCCAGAATTTCCGGTAGGCCCACCCTCCCAGAACCTCCGCACGGACCCTCTACTTACCTTACCTGAACAGACCGCATGGAGACTCCTGGGAGGGGGGGGGGCAGGGCGGGGCCAGCCAGTCCTTGAAACAACTGGTCTGGTGAACGAGGTGCAAAATTAGCATGCAGTTCACCCAAACCAGTTCGAGCCGGCTGAATCCCACCCCTGATTATAAAGACAAAGGAATGAAGGAGGAATGGACAAATTTTAAAGGGTGAGGTTCAAAACTCCTCCCTTTTGATATTCCTCCTTTAATTTCACAGTTTTGTGGTTTCTGGGGCTTTCCTCCAGTTTTTATTTTATTTACCTCAAGTTTTTTTTAAAGGACATTAATTGGATGCATATATTGAACGTGGAACCGAGTTTCTCCCTCGGTGACTTATTTGTTACTTTAAATCTTGAAGGCTTTATGTAGTCATTAAGGTTGAGGTTTTTTTTTTCCTTTTTGGTTGTCTCTTGTTGTTTTATTATAGAAAGTGTTTTTTTTTATGGAATTGTAGTTAATAACTGCATATATTAGGAGAAGTTGCTTAAGAGACTTTGCAAGCAAAACTAGATGTGGATATTTTTTTTAAACATTATCCGTAGAAGGAAAATCTGAAAATCCCCAGGATCCGGCATACTGGCTTGCTTATGTAGACAGTGAAATAAATCACACACACACAAACACAAGCACACAAACACACAGCTATGATATTATTCCTTTCAGAGAAAGCGATGTTATTCAGAATGCACAAAAAGGAGTAAGACACAGCGAGTCACAGGTGGCAAAGGTAAGGCAAGCATTAAAAATACACATAGACAAAAGCATTTCTGCCAAAAGTAAAATATATCAGTTACTCTTCCACTCCGTATTTTTCTGTCATTGCGAAACATCTCACTTCTGCTATGTTCAAATACTGCCACAGTATATACTGTATGCATTTATTCCTGTTTTTGGAATTGGTTTGGAGTGGTGGTGGGGGGGATAGCAAAAGAGAAGGATTCAAAAATAATTCTTCTGCATTCCGAATTGGAAGGAAGGAAAGAAGGAAGGAAAAGAAAGCAATAAAGCTAGAGGAAAGGAGAAAAGAAAGGAAACGGGAAGGGAGGGGAGGGAAGAGGAGAGGAGAAGAGATGGAGAAGGAAGGAAGGAGGAAGGGAAGGAGGGAGAGAAGGGAGAGGAGACAGCAGAAGAAAGAAGGGAGAGGAAAGGAAAGGAAGAAAGGAGGGGAGGAGAGGGGAGGAATGGAGGGAGAGAAGAGAGAGGAGAGGAGAAGGAAGGAAGGAAGGGAGGGAGGAGAGGAAAGGGAGGGAAGGAAGGTAGGAAGGGAAAGGAGAGGAAAGGAAAGGAAGAAAGGAAAGGAGGGTAGGAGAAGAGAGGAGAGGGAAGGAAGGAATGAAGGAAGGGAGAGAGAGGAGGGAACAGGAGAAAGAAGGAAGGGAGAGGAGAGGAAAGGGAGAAAGGAAAGGAGAGGAGGGGAGGAGAGTTTTGCATCTTGGAGCGAAGGGAAAGGACGCGACAAAGCGGGTATGCAAAACAGCAACCTTTATTTAGAACATAGTAACTACGATTCAACGTGGCGTGGTTCGCGCCAAACATTTATACCTCCGGGTTTGAACGAGGAGCCAATGGGGCGTCGAGTAGCTCGACCAATCGGGGCGAGGATTGAACCGGCTCCGCCCGGGAACCAATCAGAAGGGAGTTCTTTATTCCCGCGCTAGTATTCAACACCCCTCCCCCCCAGTCAAAGAGTTCCCTTAGGAAGGGCAAACATAGTCTTGCAAGTAGGCGGGACGGTGACGTTCTCGTCCCGACCTTCGTGGCTCCCCGGCGGTTGTCGTCGGGGGGGGAACCGCCGGCGGAGGTGTGTCCGTGGCGGGGCGGTGACTCTGCGACGCGGCCCCGCGAGATGGCGCTGGTCCCGGGCCCCATGCCCGATGTCCATTTGTCCGGGGAGGCGTCTCCGTGGCAACAGGAGTGTCCGACAGTGGCTCCGTGCAGCCTGGTTGGGGTGTAGGTTCAGAGTCTCGATAAGGGCTTCGAGGAAAGGAGTAGCCGGGTGAGGCGCGTCTGTCCGAAAAGTTCGCACCGGCTTGTCCCCCGTTCCCCGTGTGGAGGCGGTCCGTTGGGGGGAAGGTCAACGAGGGTGGCTCGTGCTGAGAGCGGGTGTCTGAGAGGCACGGGCCGTCTGTTTCCGCGGGGAGACGTCACCTTAACTGGTCCACGTGGCGCCTCCATTGTGTTCCGTCGGCCAGGCCGACCCTGAAGGAACAGGGGCCAGTCAGGGCTGTAATGGTTGCGGGAACCCACCGTGGATCCCCAGAAAAGGAGCGGGCCCATACAGGATCCCCTAACTTAAACGTGTGGGAAGGGAGGCCCCCCAGGTTGCTCGGCAGATCCCCTGCATAAAGTGGATGGAGCCTGTCTAGGGGGGTTCGCAATCTCCTACCCATCAAGAGCTCCGCGGGACTTTTATTAGTTGTTGGGCAGGGTATGGAGTGCTGGCTCAAGAGGTAAGCCGCCACTCTTTCTTGCCAGTCGCCCTGGTCCATGCGGCCCAAGGCTTCTTTGGCTGAGCGAACTGCGCGCTCCGCCCGGCCGTTACTAGCTGGGTGATAAGGGGCTGTGGCTGCGTGTCTGATTCCTTGTTCGGCCAGGAATTCTTGGAACGTGGTGGAGGTAAACTGGGGCCCATTATCTGAGACTATCACATCCGGTAACCCATGTGTGGCGAACATCTTACGAAGGGCCCTCACTGTACTCTCTGCTGTGGTGGAGGTCATGATTACCAGCTCCACCCACTTGGAGTAAGCATCGACCACTATCATGAAGTTTCGGCCGTGGAAGGGGCCGGCAAAGTCAATGTGTAAGCGGGACCATGGGCCTCTAGGGATTTCCCACTCCCGAGGGGCGGCTGTGGGGGGATTCGGCCTAGAGTTTTGGCAGATCCTGCATCGGCCTACGTAGTCTGCAATTTCCGAGTCTAGCAAGGGCCACCACACATAGCTACGTGCTAAGGCTTTCATTCGCGCTATGCCTGGGTGGTTTTTGTGGAGTGCGGGCAGGATTCGTGCCCGCAGGGCTATGGGAATCACTACCCTATCCCCCCAGACAAGACAACCCCCGTGAAGGGCGAGTTCGGCTTGTCGTGCTTTGAATGGTCGGAATTCTTCCGCTACTTTTTCCGCGGGCCAACCCCTCAAAACCCATGAGGCTACTTGGGATAGGACGGGGTCAGCCTTTGTGCAAGCTGCGACGTCCGCGGCAGAGACGGGGAGGTCGGATTCGGCGATGGACAAAATAGAGAGAGCGGGCACGTGGGCTGTGTCCGTCTCTGGCAAAGGGCAACGGCTCAGGGCGTCTGCGTGCCCTAGCTGCTTACCCGGACGGTATAACAGCGTATACGAATACGCCGTTAGGAACTCCGTCCAGCGTGTCATGCGGGGAGACAAAATGGGGGGGGGGTTGGCTTGTCGCCTGCCAGTAGCCCCAGGAGTGGCTTGTGATCCGTGACAAGGGTGAAATTCCTACCGTAGAGGTAGTCATGGAACCGCTTAATGCCGGACACTGCAGCCAGGGCTTCTTTATCGATTTGGCTGTAGTTCCGCTCCGTGGAGGAGAGTGTCCGGGAATAGAATGCTATGGGGGCCTCTGAGCCGTTCGGGAGGGCATGGCTCAGGACCGCCCCTATGCCATAGGGAGAGGCGTCGCAAGTCAGAACTAGGGGCATCCTATCGCTATATTGAATTAGGACTGCCGACGAGGTCAAAATGTCTTTTATAGCCGCGAACGCGTGCGCTTCACGGCTACCCCATTGCCAGGCCGCTGACCGGTCAAGCAGTCGGTGTAGCGGCTCAGCTAGCGACGCCTTGTGGGGAATAAATGGGGCGTAAAAGTTTAAAAGCCCCAGGAACGCCTGCAATTCCGCCCTAGAGGTGGGTGCAGGTGCGTTTTTGATGGCAGCAACTTTGGAAGGAGTGGGGTGGATGCCTTGGGCATCAATGAGGAACCCCAAGAATTCTACTCTGGGAACAGCAATTTCGCATTTGCTGCGCTTTAGTTTCAATCCTGCCTCCCTAAAACGTGTGAGGACCTCCCGCAGTATTTTCAGGAGTTCCGAGTGGCTGGGGGCTGCGACCAGGACGTCGTCGAAGTAGGGAACGACACCTGGGAGCCCGTGGAGCAACCGCTCCATGAGGCTCTGAAAAATTCCCGGGGCAACCGAAACGCCGAATTGGAGGCGGCGGCAACGGAAGGCCCCGCGGTGGGTGACGATGGTCTGGGCTGTAGCCGCATCGTCGTCTACGGGAAGCTGCTGGTAGGCCTGTGCCATATCTAACTTGGCGAAAATGCGGCCTTGCCCTAAGGAGTGGAGTAGGTGTTGCACTACGGGAACCGGATATGGATTTGCCTGCAGGGCCAAGTTGATGGTCGACTTATAGTCGGCACATATTCTCACCGATCCGTCGGGTTTGACCGGGAGGACTATGGGGGTTTCCCAACGGGCGTGATCTACGGGCTCGATTACCCCCTGCTCTATAAGCTTATCAAGTTCAGCGTCTACCTTTGCTCTCAATGCGAAGGGGACCCTGCGTGCCTTCAGCCTAATGGGAGCGACCTGGGGATCGAGGCAGAGGGAAATGGGGGTGCCCTTATAACAGCCCAGTTTCCCATCGAACACATCTGCGAACTCGTCTAGAACGCTATCTACGGTGAGGGGAACTACCCTGTGCACCCCCTCTATGGTGAGGCCCAAGGCGGGAAACCAATCCAACCCAAGGAGAGCGGGCAGATCGTTCCTGACGATTAGAACTGGGAGTTTCCCCTTAAAGTCTCCGTATTCCACCCGGATGTGGAATATTCCTGCCGTGGGAATCCCATTTCCCTGGTAGTCTAGGAGGGAGACCCCGACGGGGCGCAATTTGCTCTGGGGAACCCCGGGACACAGGCGGGAGAACAGGGCCCAAGATAGGAGAGAACGGGAAGACCCGGAGTCCACCTCCATTCGACAAAGCTGACCTTCG
The DNA here is from genome assembly GCF_009769535.1 of Thamnophis elegans. Lineage (NCBI taxonomy): Eukaryota > Metazoa > Chordata > Lepidosauria > Squamata > Natricidae > Thamnophis > Thamnophis elegans. Next base: position 4,997,580 of record NC_045546.1, read on the forward strand.
AGTCGGACTGCGGTGCTGATTTTGCGATCGCCGGCGGGAACGTGGGAAGCCTGGTAGACCACGCAGTCGGCGCTGGAGGGCTGGTAGGTTGAGTGGCAGTCCTCAGCTCGCCTCGCAGGACGTGGCTGTTGGCGGCGTTGCGGTGCCTGGCGCTGGTCACTGGGCTGCATGAACGATGGGGCTGGCACGAGAGCCCGGCAGACCCTGGCGAGGTGTCCTTCTCCTCGGCAGCGGCGGCAAACGGCAGAACGGAACGGGCAGGATGCGCGGCTGTGGCGGCCGCCGCACCCGCGGCAAGGTGCGTTTGAGGCTGGCTGAGCTGGCGTCGGTGGTTGCTGGTGTGGCCTCCGCTTCGGCTGCGTCCTCATTTGTCCGACGGTTTCCTCCTCCTCGTCTTCAGCAGGAGAGAGGTCGTCGACGAGGTTCGTCTGGGTGGAAGGCCCCGCGGCGGTTTGCGGGGGGGTTTTCAGCTGGAGGCGTTCGATGTCGGCCGTGGATTGTTCGGAGAGTTCTGCGGCTCGCGCGGTCTCCACGGCTTGCACCAAGGTGATTTTGTGGTTCCGGAGCATGCGGCTGCGCAAATGCACGTCGCGGACCCCGCATACAAACTGCTCCACGAGGTTCTCCTCCAGGTCTGCAAAATCGCACTGGGCGGCCACGGTGCGCAAAGCCTCTAGAAACTGGCTGATGGATTCGTTGGGCTTCTGCACTCGGCGGCGGAAGGTGAAGCGGCGTGCGATCAGAGAGGGTGAGGGAGCGTAGTGGTTCCTCAGCCTGGACATCAGCTCGTCCCACCCAAGTTTGTAGGCTGGCCTCGGGGCGGCCAGGGCTCTCGCCGAGGCGAACATGGAAGGCTCACAGCAGGACAAGAAGAAGCTGCATTTCTCCTCGTCGGTCTGTGCCTGGTTTCTCGATGCGATTAAGTAGCACTCGAAACGCTCCATGAAGCCGTCCCATGATTCTCCGGCGGATCCGAATGGCGCGAAAGGAGGAAGCGCTGATGCCATCGTGGTGTGGAACCGGAGAGGGGGAGGAAGAGGGCGGAGAAAATTTTGCGTTCGCTGCCGGAGTTCTCAGCCTGAGGGTAGCGTTCGTGCTGGTTCAGACGCGGTGGCAGCTGGCTTGTTCTTCTCCGTGGTCGCGGGAATCGGAATCCCACCTTCGTCGCCAGTTTTGCATCTTGGAGCGAAGGGAAAGGACGCGACAAAGCGGGTATGCAAAACAGCAACCTTTATTTAGAACATAGTAACTACGATTCAACGTGGCGTGGTTCGCGCCAAACATTTATACCTCCGGGTTTGAACGAGGAGCCAATGGGGCGTCGAGTAGCTCGACCAATCGGGGCGAGGATTGAACCGGCTCCGCCCGGGAACCAATCAGAAGGGAGTTCTTTATTCCCGCGCTAGTATTCAACAGAGAGGGAAGGAAGGAGGGAGGGAGAGAAGAGAGAGGACAGGAGAAAGAAGTAAGGGAAAGGAAAGGGAAGGAAGAAAGGAAAAGAATGGAGGGGAGGGGAGGGAAGGAAGGAGGAAGGGAGAGGGGAGAGGAGAGAAGAAAGAAGGTGGGGAGAAGAAAGGAAGAAAGGAAAGGAAGAAAGGAAAGGAAAAGAAAGGAGGGGAAGAGAGGTGAGGGGAGGAGAGGGAAGGAAGGAGGGAGGGAGAGGACAGGAGATGGAAGGAAGGGAGAGGACAGGAGAGGACAAGCAAAGGAGAGCAAAGGAAAGAAAAGGAAAACAGAGTGGATGAAGGAAAGGAAATAGTTGGCAACTATGTGGGTACTTGGGGGGCACTAGGTTGGAACACAGAGCCTAAATGCTCTCTGGGGTTGCATAAGAGTAGTGATAGTGAAGATGGCCATCAAACGTGTATTGAAAAATTTATGAAGCCATTTGTGTTCAGTCTGCTGGCCCCAAAGAAGCTTCCCAGAGGAAGAGAAAGAAAATCAAAAATAATAATAATAATCCAGGACAATCTCTACAAGGGGCACAATTTTATTTCAGTTGTTAAAAGCAGCTCTCCGTTTGCATCATCTCAAGTTTGGATCCCAAGATCCAATCTTTTCACAAAGGTAAACCTTGTGGAGAAGGCAGGCTGGGTGCCCTCAAAATCTTATATCTTCCGTCCATCAAGCTGGCAGGGGGGACGAAGGGACCCTGGGTAGACATCTCCAAAGACCAGAGGCTTCCTTGAAGCTCTTCCTATCATTCATTGCCTCAATCTCAGTGGCTCATTTAGCTGTCACGGCCCTGTGACGGATCGCCAGCCAAATTCCATGGATGCTACAACTTAATGGGAGGGGATAATCAGCGGAATTGACATCCCAATCAATACAGATTTACTCCAGAAACCTGCAAATGGCTTTTAGTGGGAATCTCAAGAGTCATCTTAACATCAGGAGGAGGAAATGGTCAATGAAGCATCTTGCCATGCTTAGGAGGAAATAGCTGGGAGAAGCAAGAGATCATTGAACTTGAGACTTTAAAAAAAAAATAGGGTGGCTGGGGAGATTCACATCTGGGGCTGCCTATTCGATGTTTTCAAGTAAAGAATACGCCAATTAGTACTCCTTCTCCCTACCCTTCCTTCCTTCCTTCCTTCCTTCCTTCCTTCCTTCCTTCCTTCCTTCCTTCTTAGCTTCATTTATTCATACTTTTCTGCCTTCCTTCCTCTCCCTCCCTCCCTTCCTTTTTACCTTCCTGGGGTGAGGATGAAAACATTTAGCAACTGGTTCTCTGCCCAGTTGGTGGGAGTGGCCATGGGGGCGTGGCCTAGTCAGCTTCCTGCACCCTGGCGCTGGTGGATGGGGAGTGTTCACCCTCCCCAGCCTCTGGAAGCTTTTCTCAAGCCTCCAGGAGGGTGAAAACAGCCTCTACTGAGCTCTGAAGACTCACTGGAGGCTGAAAAGAGGCCCGTTTCTGGACTTCTGGTACTTCCGGTAGGTCCATGTTTCGCCTTCCCGGAGCCTCTGTGCTGGCCCTGAACTTACCTGGAATGATGAACAGGCCACGTGGCGACTCCGGGGAGGGGAGGGGAGGCGGGTCAACCAGTCCTTGTAACTACCAGATTAAAATTAACATCCAGTTCACTGGAACCAGGCTGAACCGGCTGAACCAGTCCTTGTAACTACCAGATTAAAATTAACACCCAGTTTACCTGAACCAATCCGAACCAGCTGAATCCCTCCCTCCCTGGGGTGGGATTGAGAATTTTTAGCAACTGGTTCTCTGCCCGGTTGCTTGATGGGCATGGCCATGGGGGCATGGCCTAGTCCGCTTCCTGCACATGGCGGTGGTGGGAGGGGAGTATTCACCCTCCCCAGGCTCCAGAGGCTCTCCTCGAGCCTCCAAGAGAGTGAAAATGGCCTCTCCTGGACTCCGGAGACTCTCTGGAGGCCAAAAATGAGTCTGTTTCTGGACTTTTGGTACTTCTGGTGCCTTCCGTTTTTCACCCTTCCAGAGCCTCCGCGTGGGCCCTGCACTTACTTGGAATGATGAACAGGCCGTGTGGAGACTTCGGGGAGGAGAGGGTGGGCGGGTCAACCAGTCCTTGTAACTACCAGATTAAAATTAACATCCAGTTCGCTGGAACCAGGCTGAACTGGCTGAATCCCACTCCTTCCTTCCTTCCTTCCTTCCTTCCTTCCTTCCTTCCTCCCCTCTCCTCTTCCCCTACCCTCCTTTCATTTCCTTTTTTCCTTTCCTTTCCTCTCCTCTCCCTTCCTTCTTTCTCCTGTCCTCTCCTCCCTCTTCTCTCCCTCCCTCCTTCATTCCTCCCCTCTCCTCCCCTCCCCTCCTTTCTTCCTTTCATTTCCTCTCCCTTCCTACTTTCTCCTGTTCTCTCCTCTCCCTTCTCTCCCTTCCTTCCTTTATTCCTTCCTTCCTTCCCTCTCCTCTCTTCCCCTACCCTCCTTTCCTTTCTTCCTCTCCTTTCCTCTCCTCTCCCTTCCTTCTTTCTCCTGTCCTCTCCTCTCCCTTCTCTCCCTCCCTCCCTTCCTTCCTTCCTTCCTCCCCTCTCCCCTACCCTCCTTTCCTTTCCTTTTTTCCTTTCCTTTCCTCTCCCTTCCTACCTTTCTTCCCTCCCTTTCCTCTCCTGTCTTCTCCCTTCCTTCTCCTCTCCTCTCCTGTCCCTTCTCTCCCGCCTTCCCTCCCTTCCTCCTTCCTTTATTCCATCTCTTCTCCTCTCCTCTTCCCTCCCCTCCCCTTTCCTTTCTTTTCTCCTTTCCTCTAGCTTTATTGGTTTCTTTTCCTTCCTTCCTTCCTTCCTTCCTTCCTTCCTTCTTCTGTAGTGCAATCCAAGGCCTGGTCTTGAGGTATATAATTCTAATAAACCATCTCTGGTTAAGCTACTAGTAGAGACAAGGGAAACTGCCTGCTACCTGGGGTAACAACCTTTTAAAAAAAAGCAACTAAGAAAGAAAGAAAGAAAGAAAGAAAGAAAGAAAGAAAGAAAGAAAGAAAGGCTGGATTAGTATTGCTGCTTTTATTCCAACCTAAATTCCTTGCCTACTATCTTCTTTCCATCCTTCCTTCTGCTAATGAATTGCATTCCGTTTCTATTACATCAAACGAGAGGGTCCTCTTCCAACAGGCTCCCTCTAGTTTCTCATTTTAGCCCTTCTGCATGCTAATCCTGCCTCTAAGCTTGATGTTGTTTGCACAGGGTTCGCCGTCTTTCTTTCCTCTTTCCAGATCTCAAATACAAACATTGCACGAAATAAGCCCTTAGGTAGAATCCTGCAGGTGTCTCACTAATGACTTCACTCTGAATCGGGGGGAAAAAGCAAACAAACCCATGCCTTGTAGCAAATCTTTTTTGTCTCTTTCAACGGTTCCATTAAACCATCAGTCTCGAGCCAAGCTTCAAAAGAAATCCCGTTATTTATTAGGAGCAACACGCCGGCACTTACCCAAGTGAAGCCAACTCTGACCCCACGTAATTTACAACCCAATTATGACCCTGTTTCCTCCCTCTCCCCCAGGGCGTATCATAAATCATATCCTCCAACGGAGCACTTTCGAGATCACGCCCCTCCGGCTGCTGCGGGTAACCTGGGAGACAGCCTTGAGAATGGAATGCCTGGAATGTGCTTCTGTTTGCGATTGCTGTGCTGCGTGGTCAGTTTCCCATCCCCCCCTTGCCTATGGCGACTCGACAGCAGGCCAGAGATGCTTTGCAAGTTGACGGCCTACTATTCTTAAGCAAGTGTTATGATGAAATAAATTGTTCATCTTCGGCGGTTGGGAAATAATTTCCCCCAAATCACTGAGCCGCGCTGGATTCTCGGTGAATTAGAGTTATCTTGTAATGACCGATTATACTGTGGGGTTCTTGTTGTTCTCTAGTTGTTTCCTTGTGAACATTTCATGACCCAACTAGGTAACACCACAGCTAGAATGAAACAGTGGATGTTTGGCATGACGGGCTGGGGACTTCTGGCAGTTGAAGGCTACAAATCTTTTTTTTAAAAAAAATAATTTTTATTCAACAGTTTTCAAACATTAAAATCACAATTACACTTCGAATTTTCCATTCTAAGGCCTATTGTTTTGTGCATACACCTCCTTATTTCATAGTTACTCATTTATATAATATGTACAACATTTATACCTGTGTTACTCTCTAAATATATACCCTTTCCTTTTCTTATATTTTCTATATATTCATTATGCATTGATTTTACATCTCTTTTCAAGCCAATTATGCCACCTATTCCATGTCTTGTAATACTCTCTATTCCTTAGTTCCATCGTTAATTTATCCATTTCTGCACATATAACCTCTGTGTTTGAGGGAACATTTCTTTGTTTCCAATTTTGGGTGAATGTAATCCTGGGTGCAATAATAATATGAAGCATAATATATTATAATATATAATATCTATGGTATTTCTTTCTTTCTTTCTTTCTTTCTATCTATCTATCTATCCATCTCTCATCTATCTATCTATCTATCATCTATCTATCTATCTATCTATCTATCATCTATCTATCTATCTATATCTATCTATCTATCTATCTATCTATCTATCTATCTATCTATCTATTTATCTATCTATCTATCATCTATCTATCATCTATCTATCTATCTATCATCTATCTATCTATCTATCTATCTATCTATCTATCTATCTATCTATCTATCTATCTATCTATCTATCTATCTTGTCATGTTTATGTAGTGAATATTGGAAATGGAGACCCTTTGAGAGCTGTATGCAACGAAATTTCATTTTAATGTATGCCAATTAGTGTACATTCAAAGTGACAATAGCAAAGCAATAGCACTTATATACCGCTTCACAGTGCTTTTACAACCCTCTCTATGTGGTTTACAGAGTCAGCCTTTTGCCCCCAACAATCTGAGTCCTCATTTTACCCACCTTGGAAGGATGCGAGGCTGAGTCAACCTTGAGCCTGATGAGATTCGAACTGCCAAACTGCAGCTAGCACTCAGTCGACATAGCCTGCAGTACTGTACTCTAACCACTGCGCCACCTCGGTTCACAATAAAGTTATTCTAAGCCTTCTAAGAATAACACCCAGAGAAATACGGCACCCTTCACTTAACCCTCCAAGGAAAGATTGAAGGCAAAGGAGGTCCAGGCAGAAGGAGAACATCATGGCTTCACAATCTAAGGGACCGGTTTGGACAAAAACTCACCAGCCCTTTTTCATGTGCCTGTTGACCAAAATAGGATCGCCAACATAATCTCCAACGTCCAATGATGGATATGGCACAAGAAGAAGAAGAAGTCTTCTAAGTCTAAAACAATGGGGAGGACTACATCACCAAATTTATGAAGGGAGAGTCAAGGGCAAGTCAAGAGGAAGAAGAAAGAAGAGGGACTTAATGAGACCCTCATGAAAAAGAGTGGTGAGAAGTTCAAGCAACAAGGCTGTGGTTTAGGGAGGTGACGAAACCAAGGATGGCCTTCAGAAGCAGAAGGGTTTAGAGAGGCAGGGCAAACAGGGCTGTTGGACACTGCTTCGTGATTTGGGGAAAGCCTATTTCAGAACAGTTCCAGAAAGAGGGATCCATCACGGACAAAGCCCTTCTTCTGGGTCCCACCAGGTGCATCTCCCTAGGGGATGGAACCTGCAACATTCCCTCCCTCCTCGCTCCGATGGGTCTCAGCTCGTGGTGAAACATGGAGTTGCTTGTATTTGTATTTGTATTTAGTTTATTTGTATGCCGCCCTTCTCCAGGAGGGACTCAGGGTGGCGAACAACTCAGGGGGGAAAGGGGACATAAACACAGTACACATAATTAAAATACACGAAAATCACACAGCCATACCAGTCGAGAGGGGAGGGGAACTCATCAACCCCAGGCCTGCCAGCACAGCCAGGTTTTGACGGCTTTCCGGAAGGCCTGGAGAGAGGTGAGGGTCTGGATCTCTGCGGGGAGTTCATTCCAAAGGGCCGGAGTTGCTACAGAGAAGGCCCTCCCCCGGGTAGTAGCCAGATGGCATTGGCTGGTGGATGGAACCCGGAGGAGGCCGACCCTGTGAGATCTAATGGGTCTTTGGGAGGCGGTCTCTCAAGTACCCAGGTCCAATACCATGAAGGGCTTTATAAGTGACGACTAGCACTTTGAAGCGTATCCGGAGACCGATCGGTAGCCAGTGCAGCTCGCAGAGGATAGGTGTATAACGTGGGTGTACCGAGGTGCACCCACAATCGCTCGCGCAGCTGCATTCTGGACGAGTTGTAGTCTCCGAATACTCTTCAAGGGCTGCCCCATGTAGAGCGCTTGCCCGTCCCCCTAAAAATAACACCAGTCAACCATGCTGATTTCATGCACTGGCATGTAATTGTCTCCTTCTAACTTTCAAATACAATCATGGAATTTATTTCCCCCCTCCCCCCTCCCCCTAAATCCCCACCTCCCTTCCCTCCCCCCGACTTCCCAAAGACCATACGTGGTATAACTTTTGAACAATCACAGTCTAAAATATCTCTACATTGAACTCAGCTTCTTACTGTTACCCAAATTTTAAACAATTTAAATTATTACTGATACTAAGCATAAGCTATCTGGAGTTTCTTAGTCCCATATTTACTTTTTATGTAATCAATCCATTTTTTCCAGTCTCGCTTATATCTCTCGTTTGAATGTTCTTTGAGATATGCTGAGATTTTGGCCATTTCGGCTAAGTTCATAACTTTCAAAGTCCATTCTTGAATTGTAGGTAGATCTTTCTTCTTCCAATACTGCGCCACCAGGAGTCTTGCTGCCGTTATTAAATACAAAACCAAATTAGTCTCTGCTGCTGTAAAATCAATACATATACCCAGTAAAAACAACTGGGGGATAAATTTTATCCTTCTTTTAAAGATGTTTTGCAGGATCCACCATATTTTTATCCAAAATGCCTTGACATTACGACATGTCCACCATATATGAAAATATGTAGCATCACAAGAACCACATCTCCAACATTTAGGTTGAACATTTGGATACATAGAGGCAAGCTTTTTAGGATCTAGGTGCCATCTATAAAACATCTTATAAAAATTTTCTCTCAAGTTTTGTGCTTGTGTAAATTTCACATTTCTTACCCAGATTCTTTCCCATGTTTCAAGCATTATTGGGAAGGGCAGATACGGCGGGGACTTCAGGGCAGGCCATTACCGGGGAAGGAGGGTTCGCTACATTACAGAGATCCCCCCTTCCGGCCCTGGGAGTCCCACTCCAAGACCAGATGGCGTAAGTAGTCAGGACCCTGGTCTCAGGCTGTTGTCGCTAAATGCCAGGTCTGTTGTCCATAAAGCTCCTCTCGTCCGGGACTTGATTATAGACGAGAGGGCAGACCTGGCATGTATTACTGAAACCTGGCTGGGCCCAGAGGGAGGAGTCCCCCTTGTAGAGCTGTGCCCAGAAGGATTTCAGGTGCTGCATCAGCCGAGAGCCCAGGGAAGGGGTGGGGGTGTGGCCGCCGTTATCCGGGAGTCGTTAGTTCCTCGTAGGGTCCCTGCTCCGGAGATTGTCGGGTGTGAGTCTTTGCTGTTAAAGTTGGACCTCAAGGGTCAAGTGGGTTTGCTGTTAACGTACCTGCCTCCCAACAGCGTTGCAGCAGCCCTCCCCTCGCTCCTCGAGTCGGTAGCCGAGCTGGCAGTTGAGTTCCCTAGGTTGATGGTCCTGGGGGACTTTAACTTGCCGTCGCTCGGTGAAAACTCAGATGGGGCGCAGGAGTTCATGGCTTCCATGACAGCCATGGGCTTGACCCAAGTAATTCGAGGCCCAACCCACTCAGCGGGACACATGCTTGACCTTGTATTTCTCTCGGAGCAGTGGATTTGTGATCTTGGTCTGAGGGGGAGTGACATCATACCCCTGTCGTGGTCAGACCATTGCCTACTGAGGCTCGACTTCCGGAGGCCAAACCCCCACTGTAGGGAGGAGGAACCGACCAGGTGGTTCCGCCCCAGGCGTCTTATGGAGCCGTCAAGGTTCCAGACAGAGCTTGGGGTTATTCCTGACACTTTCGCCCTCAGTCCGGTAGAGACTCTGGCTGCTGCGTGGCACTCGGCAGCGTCGGAGGCCCTCGACCGGATTGCGCCACTGCGGCCCCTCCGAGGCGGCGGATCCCGGAGACCTCCTTGGTTCACCGAGGAGCTCCGGGAGATGAAGCGTCGGAGGAGATGCCTAGAGCACCGTTGGAGGTCCGATAAGTCCGAATCGAACCGAGCAATGGTAACCACCTGCACCAGGGAATACACCAGAGCACTTAGGGCAGCTAAAAGATCGCACATAGCCACCCTGGTTGCATCCGCTGAGTCTCGTCCAGCCGCCCTGTTTAGGATAACCCGCTCCCTACTGAACAAAAGGGAGACGGGGGAACCCCTGCAGGGCAGAGCTGAAGAATATGCCCAATTTCTAGCGGACAAAATTGCTCGGTTTCGGTCGGACTTGGACTCCACACCCGCAGTTCCAGCCGAGGCACAGGGGGACCAAGTAGAACAGCACTGGGTTGAGTTTCAGGACGTTACCCCTGGGGATGTGGACAAGGCCATGAGAGCTGTAAGTTCCTCCACCTGTGTTCTGGATCCGTGTCCCTCATGGCTGGTTACTAACTGCAGTGAGGTGACACGAGGCTGGATCCAGGCGGTTGTAGCCGCCTCCCTTCGGGAGGGGAACTTCCCCGCCACGCTGAAAACGGCGGTGGTGAGACCCCTCCTGAAGAAACCATCTCTGGATCCAGCTGTTCTTAACAGCTATCGCCCGGTCTCCAACCTTCCCTTTTTGGGGAAGGTTGTTGAGAAGGTGGTGGCCTTCCAGCTCCAACGGTCCTTGGAGGAAGCAAACTATCTAGACCCCTTCCAGTCAGGCTTCAGACCCGGTTACAGCACAGAAACCGCTTTGGTCGCATTGATGGATGATCTTTGGAGGGCCAGAGATGAAGGACATTCCTCCATCCTGGTCCTCCTTGACCTCTCAGCGGCTTTCGATACCATCGACCATGGTATCCTTCTGCGACGACTGCGGGAGGTGGGAGTGGGAGGCACCGTGCTACGGTGGTTCTCCTCCTACCTCTCGGACAGGTCGCAGTCGGTGTTAGTGGGGGGGCAGAGATCGTCCCCTAGGCCCCTAAATTATGGGGTGCCGCAGGGCTCGGTCTTATCCCCCCTACTATTCAACATCTACATGAAACCGCTGGGAGAGATCATCCGCAGGCACGGGATTAGATACCATCAATATGCGGACGATACTCAACTGTATCTGTCCGCCCCGTGCCAAATCAATGAAGCGGTTGATGTGATGAGCCGGGGCCTTGAGGCCGTCATGGACTGGATGAGGGTTAACAAGCTTGTGCTCAACCCAGAAAAGACCGAGTGGCTGTTGTGTTTCCCTCCCAAAGATTTGGCCAATATTCCAACACTCAGGCTGGGGGGTCAAAATTTACACCCCTCAGAGAGGGTTCGCAACTTGGGAGTCCTCCTGGATCCACAGCTGTCATTCGACCACCATTTAACGGCTGTGACCAGGGGGGCATTCGCCCAGGTACGCCTGGTGCGCCAGTTGCGACCCTACCTGAATCGGGAGGCACTCACAACAGTCACTCGGGCCCTTGTGACCTCTAGGCTGGAATACTGCAATGTGCTCTACATGGGGCTGCCCTTGAGGAGCATCCGGCGACTTCAGCTAGTGCAGAACGCAGCCGCGCGAGTGATCGCGGGTGCACCTCGATTCACCCGCATAACACCTATCCTCCGCGAGCTGCGCTGGCTACCTGTCGATCTCCGGATGCGCTTCAAGGTGCTATTAATCACCCATAAAGCCCTACATGGCAGTGGATCGGGATACTTGAGAGACCGCCTTCTGCCAATTACTTCCCTCCGACCTATAAGATCACATAGATTAGGCCTCCTCCGCATTCCATCGGCCAGCCAGTGTCGGCTGGCAACTACAAGGAGGAGGGCCTTCTCAGCAGTAGCCCCGACCCTTTGGAACGAGCTCCCCGTGGAGATTCGTACCCTCTCCACCGTCCAAGCCTTCCGCACAGCCTTGAAGAACTGGCTCGCCCGTCAGGCCTGGGGATAAGAATTATTACCCCGCCCGAATGATGAATGTATGGTGCTTATTATTTTATTATATGTTGTTATCTCAATGTTGTATCCCCCCCCTCCCTGGTTTTTGTGTGAGCCGCCCTGAGTCCCCTCAGGGAAAAGGGCGGCCTACAAATACTAATAAAAACCTAAAAACCTAAACCTCGATATTCTGAGCCCATTTTATCATACAATCCTTAATCAGTTCCGTTTCAGAATCCATCTGTACTAATACATTATATATCCTCTTTATATGCATTGAGCTTTGATCTCTTATTTGTTTAAACAAATTATCCTCAACTTTTACAAAGCCAATTTTTTGATCTATTTTCCACCTAGCCTGTAGTTGACCATACTGAAACCACGTTTGAACTACCTTCTCTTCTTTAAGTACCTCTAAAGATTTTAGTTCCATCACCCCTCTTTCTGAGATAAGAAGTTGTCTATAGGTGGTTCTATCGTGTTTTTGTTCTACATTCATATTTTCAATTGCATGTCTAGGAATTGCCCACATGGGCACTTTATCATTTAATTTATGTTGATATTTTTTCCAAACCCGCAATAAAGCATTTCTTAAGATGTGATTTTTAAATTTCTTATCCGTTTTTTTGTTAAATAACAGGTAAGCATGCCAACCATATAACAAGTCATATCCCTCGATATTCAAAATTCTGTCATTAGTTAGATGAATCCAATCACTAATTACAGATAGTGCCACTGCGTCATAGTATAATTTTAAGTTAGGTAATTTCAATCCTCCTCTTTCACGTGCATCTTGCATTATTTTCATCTTTACCCTCGGCTTCTTTCCTGCCCACACAAATTTGTTGATACCCTTCTGCCATTCTAAAAGATTCGCATCTCTTTTAAGTATTGGTAACATTTGAAAAAGAAATAAAAATTTTGGTAAAATGTTCATTTTTACTGCCGCTATTCTATCCAGCAAGGACAAATGCAGTTTTTCCCACCTTTTCAACTCCAACTGTGTACTATGCCAAAGTGATTCATAATTATACTTGTATAATTTCCCATTTGAGATTAAAATATTAACTCCAAGATATTTAACTTTTTTAACTACCTCACATCTTAGCATCGCCCCCAGTTCTTCCTTCTGTTTGATAGTCATATTTATAGCTATTATTTTGGTTTTTCCTAGATTTATTTTAAATCCCGAGACTTGACCATATTGATTGATCGTATTCAATAATACCCTACTAGTTTCCTGCGGTTGTTCCAATATTATAACCAGATCATCCGCAAATGCACGAACTCTATATTCTTGCTGTCTAATTTTGATCCCTTTTAGACCGCCCAGGCCCCGTATCTTATTCAACAGTATTTCCAAAGTTATAATAAACAATAATGGGGACAGAGGACAGCCCTGTCTTGTACCTTTTTCAATTTGAAAGGAGTCTGTCAGACTTCCATTGACAATGATCTGGGCTGTTTGCTGCTGATATATTGCACCAATTGACCGTAAAAAGCCATCTCCTATCTGCATTTTTTGCAATGTCTTCAGCAGGAATTGCCAATTAACTCGATCAAAGGCTTTCTCCGCATCCAAAAATATGAATGCGGCCGGGATTTGATTGTTCTTTCCCAGGTATTCTAAAGCGTTGATAATTAATCTAACGTTGTCCTTCATCTGTCTGCCCTGTATAAAACCAGTTTGATCGGTATGTATCAGTTGCTGAATTACCCCCATTAGCCTATTTGCTAATATTTTAGTAAAAATTTTATAATCTACATTGAGTAATGAAATAGGTCTGTAATTTTTTGGTTGGGTAAGGTCTTGATCTTCTTTGGGTATCAACGATATGAACGCAGTCTTCCACGAAGGAGGCACTTTCCCTCCCGATTGAATTTTATTGAATAGTTCTCTGAGGGGTTCTACCATTTCTAACTGTAGATATTTATAATAAACAGCTGTTAAACCATCTGTGCCTGGTGCTTTCCCTAACTTTAATTGTTTAATTGCCTGCAAAATTTCCCCAGAGGTTATAGGTTGATTCAGCTTATGCCTATGTTCTTCTCTGACTAGGGGGATTTTCTCTTTATCTAGGTATTTGTCTATATCTCCGTCCTTAATTTTATCCCCTTTATACAACTCTGTAAAAAATTCCCGAAATACCTTTTGAATCTCTTCCTGTTGAAACACTTCCTTCCCTCTGTAACACAATTTGGATACATTTCGAGCTTTCCTTTTTTTTCTAATCTGATAAGCCAACCACCTACCGGGTTTATTTGCATTGCAGAAAGTATTATGTTTAGCATATAATAAACTAGTAGCTACCTGGTCAGAGATCAGCATATCAAACTGAGATTTTAATATAGCAATTGTTTCCCTAATCTTTGTATCTCCTGGATTCAATGTTAATTCTGACTCTTTCCCTTTAATTTCCTCTTCCAATTCTTTTCGTTTTTGCCCTTGTTTGTGTCTATGTATTTTATTTATATTCATTAATACTCCTCTCATATACGCTTTGCTTGCATCCCATACATATTCCAAAGATGTACCCTTGTTCATATTGAAAACAAAATATTCCGATAGCAATTTTTTACAATCATTAACATACTTTTCATATCTAAATAAGTTTTCATTCAACCTCCAGGACCTTCTTGCCTGGGCTACCCTTCCCAATTCCATCCAGACTGGATTATGGTCTGAAAGAACTCTCGCCATAATCTTTGTCTTCTTCACCCTACAAAGTAAATCATTTGTAATTAGTATAAAATCAATCCTTGAAAGAGATTGATGTCTATTGGAAAAAAAGGTAAAGTCATATTCTTCTGCATGCCTCTCGCGCCAAGCGTCTCGCAATTCAAAGTCATCCAGCATGTCAAAAAAGGGTTTGGGTAACTTAGCTCGAAATTTGGTGTTCGGGCGAGCTGTCTTCTTATCTCTTTTGGTGTCGATCACGCCATTCCAGTCACCCAATAATATACAAGACTCAAAGTCCCACTGTACTAATTTAGCATGGAGATTTCTATAAAATCCATCTTGTTGTTGATTAGGAGCATAAATTCCCAAAAGTAACGTCTTTTTCCCTTCTAAGATTAAATCTAATGCAATATATCTTCCAAAGGGATCTGCTTCAATTAGCTCAGCTTTAATGTCTTTTCTTAAATATACTACTATGCCATTTTTCTTTTCCATGGCTGAGGTCGCAAAATGTTGGCCCAGTTTGGGGTTAAACAAATATTTTTGATCGGTTGATTTGATATGAGTTTCTTGCAAGCAAATTATGTCATTCTTAAACTGTTTAAGATAATGAAATATTTTCTTTCTTTTCTGTGGAGAGTTCAGTCCGTTAACATTCCATGTCAAAATCTTAGTTGTCATTTTTGGTTGCCTGAAGCTTTTTTAGAGCCTCCCGCAAGGCCTGTCTCACCTTTGGTTTGGCTCCTCCCACAGCTTCTGAGCTTGTTGCAGTAGCTCCTTGGTCAGTGGCCAATGATTGTTGAGATTGTTGCGTAGTAGCTTGTTTATCCGTTTGTCTGGTGGTCTTACGGTTGGATCTTTTTTCCTTGACTCCTTGCCCTTCCGGAAGAGGGAGATGATACATTTTATCTAATGGTTGTGTGGTTTTCTGTTTATCTTGTTCGTCTCGTGGTTTTTCATCATATCCCGAAGGTTCAGGGTATCCCATCTTCAGAATCTTATGATAGAAATCACGAGCTTTCCATACAGAGCTGAGACGATATCTTTGTTTGTCCATTGTAACTATAATACCGAATGGGGCATCCCATCTGTACTGTATCTGACGCCTTCTGAGCTCTTCCACCAGAAAAGCATAATCTCTTCTGGCTCTTAGCATCTGAGGTGGTATTTCTTTCAAAACAATCAGGTCCTGTCCACCAATTTGAAGCTTAGTATTGTAGGACTCTTGTAGTATCATATTTCTAAATTCTCTTGTAACAAAGTATATTACCACGTCTCGGGGAAGTTGCCTTTGTTTTGCCGCCCGTGAGTTAACACGAAAAATCCTGTCAATCTGCCAATCAAAATTGGATCCCGGTTTTCCCACCAGACGGTCAAAAGCTTCAGAAAACATTTGCTTTAAGTTCTCCTGCTTTTCTTCCTTCTAACTTTCATCGTCCCAAAGTTGCTTTCTTTCGAAAGGCAGCTGGGCTTGCTTGTTGAAGAGATTTTGCTTCTCATCGTAGAAGCTTCTTCCATTCTGAGCAAAGGGTCATCACTTTCTTTAAAGGGAGTCCAGAAAGTTCAAAAGAAAGCACCTCTGGGAAAACTGTGACCTGGATGATGGAGAATCCCCGTAGACTTCAAGTGTCATTCTTTAATTTTTCGGGCACCACGCCCAACGCCGCCCCCCCCCCCACGCCAGCCTCTAAATTGCCCAAAGAGTGAAAAATCATAAGGGGGGAAAAAGAAGAAAAGAAATTGTTTTGTAGGAAGTTAACCCCACCCCATCCCCTTCCTAGGAAACTGAAATATCCTGGGAAATATTGAGAAGGCAGAATATTATATTTCCCTGCATCAGAAATTGAGAAACATATTTTAGGCAGGAAGAAGACTCACTCTTAATAGCCCCCACCTTTGTCAATGGGCCATTAAAAAAAGCCTGGGCCTGTCTATTCTCCATAACAAAGATCTCCCCCTTCAGCTCCAGGGTGATGGAATTAAGGCATGATATCATTAGCCCTTTGCCCATCTCGCCACAGGGCACCTGGGAAGAAGCAATGCTCAACCAAACTTGGACTCAAACACACAGCCTAGAGAGTTGCCCCTGCATGGTCCCACGGGAGTCTGACAACCAATCAGAATACAAGCTCAAGATCAAAGGCCAGAGAGGGCATAAAACCCAGGGACTTTCAGCATCTCTGCCTCTTTTCTTCTTCACCCAACATCTGGAAGCATGTGATGTTCAGGAGCTCAAGCCATGGGATCCTGTCCATCACTAAACCATCTTTCCAAGCAGCCTCCATGTTTCCAGTGTCTTTTTCCCCCCACTTGGAAGTGAACCCAGAAGGACATTCCTTCCAACAGTTCGAAAGAAGCCAAGGGAAGTTAGTTAGCTTAAATCCATGTCTGCAGTAGGAAGCGAAGGCCGCGGGGAGGCAGAAATGAAACGTTTCTTCTTAGGCCACCAGTTTCAACCGTGTCTGTTCGTTCTTTCTTGAAGAGACCCTTCCATCCCACTGGAGGCTTTGAACACGAGAGTTCTTCAGTTCCAATAAATCCAGAAAATTGACATCTCCCAAAATAGTCCCCCTTTTTAGTCATCTATTTCCAGATAATTACCGCCCTGGAGAATTAGAGGCACTAAGTACAGATTGAGGAGGTCCCTTGAAAGGCTTGGGAGTATGATTCAGCTCTGAGGGCGCCACCTTTTTATTCCTCTCTCTACTGGCTAATTATCCGATTTCCACTTTATTTGGCAGGAAGATGCTAGAGAGCAAAGAAATGATAGAAGAAAGAATCTTGGCAATGTTTGTGGGGCTTTGGGAAGAAAATATTTAAGAGGACAGAAGGAGGAAGACGACCTTGAAAATTGACCTCCACATTGCCAAAGTGGCTGCATTCAGTGGTTAAAATTATGTCGTTGTTAGTTGCAAAGTCGTGTCTGACCCATCGCGACCCCATGGACAATGTTCTCCCAGGCCTTCCTGTCCTCTACCATCCCCTGGAGTCCATTTAAACTCACGCCTGCTGCTTCTGTGACTCCATCCAGCCACCTCATTCTCTGAGGCTCTTCTCCAGGGAGTCCTTCTTCCTTCTCATTAGGTGGCCAAAGGATTTGAGTTTCCTCTTCAGGATCTGGCCTTCTAAAGAGCAGTCAGGGTTGATCTCCTCTAGGACTGACCGGTTGGATCAACTTGCAGTCCAAGGGGACTCAATGCAGGAGTCTTCTCCAGCACCAGAGTTCAAAGGCCTTCATTCTTTGGTGCTCAGCCTTCCTTCCTCAGCCGTCCAACCTTCACAGCCATCCATTGCAACTGGGAAATCCATAGCCTTGACTAGACACACTTTTGATTGGCAGGGTGATGTCTCTGCTTTTTAGGATGCTATCTAGATTTGAATTGAATTGAATTGAATTGAATTTATTATATTTCTAAGCCGCCCTTTTCCCCTAAGGGGACTCAGGGCGGCTCACAATCCAAGTCAAGGGAGGGGGTACAGATAAGGAATAAAAAAGACGAACAGAACAATACACAATTTAAAAGCACACAACCAATTTGCCATCACTTTCCTCCCCAGGAGCAAGCCTCTTTTGATTTCGTGGCTGCAGTCCACAGCTGCAATGATCTTGGAGATCCAGGAAAATAAAATCGCTCACTACCTCCATTTCTTCCCCATTTATTTGCCAGGAATTGAGAGGGCCGGATGCCACAATCTTAAGTTTCCTTAATGAGGGGTCAAAATACTCTGGTACAAAGTGGGGAGGAAAGAGAATATAATCCTAATGGGTCAAAGATCCTTTCTCTTTATTTTTTAAAAAAAATCAAAGGAAGAGAAGTAGCACACAATGCAGTTTATTGGTTCGGTTTATGCAAAAGCAAAAATCCTTGGATTGTGTTTGGACTGTAGTTTCAATCGTATTTTTTCCCCACCTGAATTGACCGATCCATTTCTGTTCAAATATTCTTTACTTATGAGTGAAACCTACCTTATAATTTTGTCAGAAGAGAGTAAAGCAGGGGTGGGATTCTACCAGTTCAGACCTGTTCGATCCCCAAACCGGTTGTCAAACCGGTAGGATCCTTGACTCATCACCACATTTGAGCCCAAAATTGCTAAGTGAGACAACTATTATGGGAGTTTCACCCCCTTTTGCGACTTTTCTCACCACAGTTATTAAGTGAATCACTTCAGTTGTTAAGTTAGTAATATGGTTGTTAAGTGAATCTGGATTCCCCGTTGTCATAAGGTTACAAAAGGTGATCATGTGACCTTGGGACACAGAAACGTTCAGAGGTACAAGTCAGTTGCCAAGAGTCTGAATTTTGATCCCCTGACCAGGGGGAATGCTACAAAGGTCGTAAGTGTGAAAAAAACAGTCGTAAGTCTCTTTTTTCCGTGCCATAGTAGTAACTTTGAAACTTTGCTCCCTATCCCATGTGCTGCCTCTTTGTAAGATTACATATTAATTTAGTACTACTTAGAACTCTGCTCTGAGTTTTTCATTTAACCATTGTCTGGGTAATGGCCCTTGGGGCTGCCTGGAAACAGCGAAGGACCTCTGCAAGTGAAAATGGTGTGTGTGTGTGTGTGTGTGTGTGTGTGTTTGTGTGTTTGTGTGTGTGTGTGTGTCGCACATGCACCCTGGGCTCCGTTTTCTAGCAAAATGAACTAAAAAGAAAGCAAAAGGAGAAACGTTTCCCCTTTTGCATTTGAGCATCCAAGAAGGGCCAGGAAAGGAGAAGGAGAAAAGAGGGAAGCAAAGAAAAAGAAGGGAAGATGGGAAGAAAGGAAAAATAAGGAAAGAGGGGAAGGAAGAAGGAAAGAGAAGGAAGAGGGAAGGAAAAAGAAGGAAAGGAAGGAAGGAGTAAGGAAAGAAGGAAGGAAGGCATAAAGAAGGAAAGAAGGAAGGAAGGAGATTATAATGAGAGTGAGAGCAAGGAAGCAAGGAAGAGGGGAAGAAGAAGAAAGGAGAATGAAGAGTGAAGGAAAAAGAAGAAAAGGAAGGAAGGAAGAAGGAGGGAAGGAAAGAAAGAAGGAAAGAAGGAAAGAAAGAAGGAAGGAGAGTATAATGAGAGTGAGAGCAAGGAAGCAAGGAAGAGGGGAAGGAAGAAGAAAGGAGAATGAAGGGGGAAGGAAAAAGAAGAAAAGGAAGGAAGGAAGGAAGGAAGGAAGGAAGGAAGGAAGGAAGGAAGGAAGGAGGAAGGAAGGAAAAAAAGAAGAAAAGAGAAAACAAGGAAGGAAGGAGATTATAATGAGAGTGAGAGCAAGGAAGCAAGGAAGAGGGGAAGGAAGGAAGGAGAATGAAGAGAGAAGAAAAAAGAAAAGGAAGGAGGAAGGAAGGAAAGAAAGAAGGAAAAAAGGAAAGAAAGAAGGAAGGAGATTATAATGAGAGTGAGAGCAAGGAAGCAAAGAAGAGGGGAAGAAGAAAGGAGAATGAAGACGGAAGGAAAAAGAAGGGAAGGAAGGAAGGTAGGAAGCAGGAAAAAAGGAGATTATAATGAGGGAGGGTCAAAGGCCGTGTTTTCCCACCTTGGCAAGTTGAAGAATGTCTGGACTTCAACTCCCAGAATTCCCCAGCCAGCGAATGCCAGCGAGTTGAAGTCCAGACATTCTTCAACTTGCCAAGATAGGAAAACACTGGTCTAAGTGAAGTCCTGACACTAAGCTGGCCATGCCCATCCCAGCCCCCAGCCCCACCCTTCCTGAGGTCAAACCCAACCCTGATGTGGCCCTCCATGAAATCCAGTTTGACACCCCTGTTCTATTTTGACACCCCTGCATCCTCTTCTTCCCCCTGCCATTTTGTTGCAAGTTGCTGCGGATGCTATCAAAGTGATGCGTTTCAATAATAGATGTCTTCCCCGATAGAGCTCTGGTGGTAAAATATAGATGAGAAAGACTCCTTCCAGCGAAGAGCTACGTGATTCCTTTTTTAGCACCGTTTTTTTTTTTTGGCAAAGGACGCTGGGAAATCCAATCCTGGCTTGGTGGGCCGTTGGGTTGATCCTGTCAACTCTTGAGTTGAACCCAACCCAACACCAATTTCTCCTTTGATCTTAGCGGTGTTGCAACCTCGACTCTAACAGCCCTTCTTTCTATTTCTTCTTCTGTTTTATTTTGTAAAAAAAATATTAAAATTCCACATGAACCGAAAAGGGGGGGGGGGGAGGAATAAAAAAATGAACGATGGCTGTTGCATTAATTCTGAATTTCCATCCAGACTCATTAAGCAAGTTGCATTTGACTGGGTCAACGGAAAGATTATGCCTTCGGCATTCGGATTTTTATTTTCTTTCTCTCTTTTTTTTGCCATTGACCTTCTGCGCTCATAAGCTACAATCTGTAATTCCTCCGCTATAACCTTTCC
>NC_045546.1:5023138-5033138 GCF_009769535.1 Thamnophis elegans
AGGCAGCTGATAACTGGCATATGAATCTGGCCCCCTCTCTGCCTCCAACACAGAGCCCTGATCAGAGCCTTCCCCAGATTCCAGGACTGGCCCATCTTCCTCCCCAACCTCCTCACTGTCCGAATCTGCTGCCAGCTCTGGCGAGCCACAGCAAATCTAACCTGAACTCCTCAATTGAATTACAGTCTTTGTATTGAGGTGTCGGTACGGCTTGGTTTCCTTTCCCTCCCCAATACCCCGAACTGTCAGACTTCTTACGCCTATTTGCAATTCACATCTTACCCACCCCCGGTGTTTGGGGGAAACAGAATAAAGGGTACACTTTGCAAAGTTTACATCAGTCTCCGGCGGGAAAACGAGGAACTCTTCTCTTTGTTCTGACCTCTCTCCTTCCGCAAAAGCTCTGTTAATTATATTCCTCTCGATGTACTGATTCGGCCTGACAAGATGAGATGCCTTAGAAGACGTGTTGCTGGGTCTTACGTGAGACTGGAGTCCCCCATAGTTTAGCAAGCCATGCAAATCTCTCATTAACGAGATTCAGCGGTGTGATTATTGACATTTGAGAAAGGCAAATAGCTGCGGAGATGACACGCCGCCCTGTAGCAAATCCGGGGTGAGTTTGGTTAGATTCCGTTTGCGGAAGAGTATAGTTGCAATAGCAATAGCAATAGCAGTAGACTTATATACCGCTTCATAGGGCTTTCAGCCCTCTCTAAGCGGTTTTACAGAGAGTCAGCATATTGCCCCCAACAATCTGGGTCCTCATTTTACCCACCTCGGAAGGATGGAAGGCTGAGTCAACCCTGAGCCGGTGAGATTTGAACCGCTGAACTGCTGATCTAGCAGTAGCCTGCAGTGCTGCATTTAACCACTGCGCCACCTCGGCTCTTCCTCGTTGTTTAAGGGGCACAGACAAAGCATTTGTGTTTTCCACGTTTGCGTTACGACGAGAAGTGTAAAAATAGGAGACCTCCTGGGAAGCAACGAAACACTGGAGGCAGCTCTGCAAAAATCAAAGCTGAGGACCAGAGCACGGTGTGTGTGTGTGTGTGTGTGTGTGTGTCTGTGTGTCTGTGTGTGTCAAACACAAGGCCCACGGGCCGGATCCGGTCTGTGATGTGGATGGATCCGGTTCATCGGACCATCCTGGAACATGGAAAGGGACAGTCTGCGTTGCTTTGGCCCAATCTACTGTTGGAAGAAATGTCCATCTGGGTTCAGTTCCAAGGTGGGGAAAAAGACACTGGAAACAGGGAGGCTGCTTGGAAAGATGGTTTAATGGCAGACAATAGCAATAGCAATAGCAGTTAGACTTATATACCGCTTCATAGGGCTTTCAGCTCCCTCTAAGCGGTTTACAGAGAGTCAGCATATTGCCCCCAACAATCTGGGTCCTCATTTCACCCACCTCGGAAGGTTGGAAGGCTGAGTCAACCTTGAGCCGGTGAGATTAGAACCGCTGAACTGCAGTTAACAGTCAGCTGAAGTGGCCTGCAGTACTGCACCCTAACCACTGCGCCACCTCGGCTCTTATAAGATCACATGGTTTGAGGTCCTGGGCAAAAAAAAAAGGGAAGAGATGCTGAGCGTGCCTGGGTGTGTTGCCCAGGGCGAATGTCAGGGCTGTCTTTCCAGAGGAAGCTGTGAAGGAAATGACATCACAAACAATTGCCGCTCTAGGATGTGGCACTCGCTCTCCTTGATGGGCCAGGTGTTCCAGAGTTATGCTGGAACACACACACACAAACACACACACACACACACACACACACACACACACAGAAACACACCAGGGGTGTGTACCCCCCCCCTCCAATATTTGTTTCCAAAGGGTAAGTCATCTGTGGACCAAGTTTGGTTGAAATTGCTCGCGATGCTCCAGAGTTACGCTGGAATAAACACACACTGATTGATTGTTCTCACTGTCAGGAAATTTCTCCTTAGTTCTAAGTTGCTTCTCTCCTTGATTAGTTTCCACCCATTGCTTCTTGTTCTACCCTCAGGTGCCTTGGAGAATAGTTTGACTCCCTCTTCTTTGTGGCAGCCTATGAGATATCGGAAGGCTGCTATCATGTCTCCCCTAGTCCTTCTTTTCATTAAACTAGACATATCCGATTCCAGCAACCTACCATGACGTTCATTAGATATCTGGGGTTGTCAAAGCCTTTAAGATCTAGTGGAGATCCCCAACTTTGCAGTTGTGTCACATTACTAATCTCTACTGGACTTGAGAGGCTGACGTATCCCAGCCACCAGCAAAAATGGCAGAGACATTTTCTGTATTTCTGATATTTCCATGGTAACGATGAAGTATGGCATTCCTATTGGCATTGCGTGCAAGCTTCTTCCAATCACCAAGGAAGGTATGTCATTGCGCTGCCTGTAAAATCGGTCAAACTTTTATTATTCACTGGCCCCGCCACTACCAGTCATAATATTTTGTTTTGTTTTTACTTCGTTTTATTTTTAATGAGTTTTGTTTGCAATTTCTGGTCAGTGACCGTAATAAAAATATTCAAAAAAATAAAAAATAAAACCCGAGGAAAGGATACAATAGTCTATTCAAAACAAGCGAACCGAAATGAGCAATAGGAATTCACATTAATCCATATTAATTTGAGTACATGTTTAATTCCACCACCACCTACGAGCTTGTTTGTTAGTATCGCTACCTTTAATAAAGTACCTTTATTGCTTTTACAAATAACTCAAGAGGGTGAACATATGCAACACAATAGCAATAGCAATAGCAGTTAGACTTATATACTGCTTTATAGAGCTTTCAGCCCTCTCTAAGCGGTTTACAGAGTCAGCATATCGCCCCCAAGAACAATCCGGGTCCTCATTTTACCCACCTCGGAAGGATGGAAGGCTGAGTCAACCTTGAGCCGGTGAGATTAGAACCGCTGAACTGCAGATAACAGTCAGATGAAGTGGCCTGCAGTATTGCACCCTAACCACTGCGCCACCTCGGCTCCTTCCTCCTCTTATTGTCCCCACAACAACAACCCTGTGAGGTGGGTTGGGCTCAGAGAGAGTGACTGGCCCAAAGCCACCCAGCTCACTTTCATACCTAGGTTGGGACTAGAACTCACCGTCACCTGGTATCTGGCCCAAAGCCACCCAGCCAGCTTTCATGGCTAAGGTGGAACTAATACTCCTGTTAGTCTCCTGTTGACTGGCCCAAAGCCACCCCGCTTATGCTCCAACACTAGAGATTTTAAAGAAGAGATTGGATAACCATTTGTCTGAAGTGGTGTAGGGTCTTCTCCTTAAGCAGGGGGTTGGACTAGAAGACCTCTACGGTCCCTCCCAACTCTGTTTATTCAGTTCAATTCTACTCTACTCTACTCTTCTCTTCTCTGCTATTCCATTCCATTCTATTCCAGTTGTATGAGTCTCTTTGAGAGTGGGCGGCATACAAATTAATTAAATAAACAAATTAAATAAATAAATATTATATTGATTTGTCTTAGATTAAATGACGGTGAAATGTGATGCCATTTTGTTAAGGAGTAAAGTTTTTTTTATTTTATCAATTTCATATATACATTCACAATTATATAATCTCATAACTGTTATTAATAATATGTATTTATAACAATTTTTCCCTACTGTTGACAATATACTTGAAGATTGCTTTTTTATCATCCCATAGATCCATCTTATCTTACAACGGTCCTACTTCTTCTTCTTCCCTCCCTCCCTCTTTCCTTCCCTCGTTTCTTCTCTCCTACTCCCCTTCCTTCCCTCCCTCCTTTCTTTTCTCCTTCTCTCCTTCCTTTCCCTCTTCCTTTCCTCCTTCCTTCCCCCTTCCTTCTCTCCTACATTCCCTCCTTCCTTCCCTCCTTCCTTCCCTCCTTTCTTCTCTCCTTCCTTCCCTCCTTCCTTCCCTCCTTGCTTCCCTCCCTCCTTCCTACCCCCTTCTTCTCTTTCTTCTCTCCTTCCTTCCTTTCTCCTCTCCTTTCCCTTCTCTCCTTCCTTCCTCCCCTTTACCCTTCCCCTCTTCTTCCCATTCCTCCCCTCTTTCCTACTCTTACATTCCCTCCCATTCTTCCTCTGCCTTTCCCTTTCAAGGAGTAAAGTTTGAAGAGCGACTGTAATATATGTAGAGCAACCTCTGTGTTACTGGTTAAACTAAAAGAAGTTCAGGAAAGATCTGCCTTGTTCCTCTTCTCTGCCTTCTGAATATAAAAATAACCGAGGTGACGCTTGGAGCTGCTTCGAAAGATGGCTTGTGTGGAGGAGGAGGAGGAGGAGGAGGAGGAGGAGGAGGAGGAGGAGGAGGAGGAGGAGGAGGAAGAGGCCACAGGTGAAGCATCATTAGTTTCCATTCACAGAGTTTCGTACAGACAAGACCGAGCCTTCTGCTTTTCACCTTTTGTTTCCTGCCAGCGTCGTGAAAGGACAGCGAGCAGCTAAACGAGATAGATGTGAACATTTCAAGATTTAGAGGGACTCTCCATCATAGAGACACGAGGAGAGACTGGTGGACAGCTGAGGGCTTCTCCTTGAACCTTGAGACGTGGGCAAGGCCAAATCAGAACACACATGGTATTCAGACCCCAAAATGACTTGTATCTCAGTTTAAACCAAATACGGTTACAGGTACTTCTTGAGTTAAGGCCATAATATCTCAGGGGCTGCCCCAAAGAAGAAGGAGTCAAGCTATTCTCCAAACCATCTGAAGACAGGAGAAGATGCAATGGGTGGAAACTGATCAAGGAGAGAAGCAACTTAAAACTAAGGAGGAATTTCCCGACAGTGAGAACAATTAATCGGTGGAACAGAAGTTGCCTCCAGAAGTTGTGAATGCTCCAACACTGGATGTTCTTAAGATGTTGGATAACCATTTGTCTGAAGTAGTGTAAGGTTTCCTGCCTAAGCAGGGGGTTGGACTAGAAGACCTCCAAGGTCCCTTCCAACTCCGTTAATCTGTTGAATCTGTAATTGTAGCCAGGTTGCCAAGTGCCCAAGGTTCAGCCATATGACTTGTTGGGCAACCATCAGAACTTCAAACGCAGCTTGTATGTATCCCCACATAGGTGTGGTGAAACCAGAGGTGGGTTCCTACCAGTTCGCACCTATTCGGTAGAACCGGTTCGTCAAATCTACCGAACCGGTTAGAAGAGGTTCCACCAGTGGACCCGGAAAGCAGGCCACACCTACAGAAGAGGTTCCAAAATTTTTTGAAACCCACCACTGGTCCTTGGATATGATTATTCTACACTATCAGGCTCCTATTTATAAAACTCAGTGCCTCTGTGAAAGGTAAGGATGACTCCTGCGTTTGTGGTGCAATCAGAACATTGCGTGTGTTGAAGTTGTTTTAACGCAAACCAAAGATGCCTTTTGAAAAACAAGTTTACATCATATTCTTATGCATGCCAGTGCTTTGTGTGAGCTAATTTAAGGTGGTTCCGACAAGTGTCGTCGGCATCTTCATATCCGGTCACATGGGCGGCAAGCCACTCCCATCTGGTCACATGGGTGGCAAGCCACTCCCACAAAGGAGGCCACACCCACAGAGTAGGTTTGAACAATTTTTGAAACCTACCACTGGGTGGAACCCTGAATGGTCATTAAGCTAAACGTCGTAAGTTGAGGATTACCTCTACTGTAATATGCCCATTTTCCCACAAATAAAGATTATAGTTGGAAACCAAGATTTGGCCAAGGTCTGCCTTTTCTACTGGTGGCTTTGGGGTCTATAAGATTGACCACAAAGTACCAATTATGCACTCTGGGTTAATCGTATGGGTATTAATCACCATTATTAAGCACTATTAAGGTCTGTATAAATCATTAACCTTCCCCAACATTACAGCATCCCGAATAATTAATCAACGGGGCTGTATGAATGGATAATTATGGAAAATATATTTCGAACACGGCTGAAGAAAGGAAGGCAAATGTATGTATCCCAGGATAATGTTGCAGGATTCCTTGGGGAGCTGATCTCCAATAGAATGCGTGATTTAGGGCCAACCACAGCAACGTTAAGCTATGAGGACTTCAACTCCCAGAATTCCCTAGCCAGCATGGCATTGGGTATAGTTTCCTATTGGTTGATTGGGGTGTTGATGCCTGGCTATTGGCTGTTGCTTCTTTGTGCTTTTTATTTTTCGCTTTTAAATTCATTCATAGATATACATTCTTATAATTGCTATTTAACATTTGTCTATTCATCATAGTCTCTGTATTCATTTTTACACACACACACACACACACACACACACAAACACACACACACACACACACACACAGAGTTTGGGACACTTTCTTGCCACCCAGAGCCTCCATCTTGTTTTGCAACATCTTTACCCTTCCATCTTCTTAACTTCCCTTTTCTACCTTCTTCCTTCCTCCTCTCCTTCCTTCTTTCTTCTTCCCCTCTCTTTCCCGTCTCCTCCTCCCTTCTCCTCTTTCTTACCCTCCCTCCTACTCTTAATTCCCCATCCTTACTTCCTCTGCTTTTACCCTTTCTTCCTTTCCCTCCTCATCCTTCCTCCTTTCTTCTTCCCCTCTCTTTCCCCTCTCCTCTTTCTTGAGGCATCCCCTGAGATATTGGAAGACTGCTATCATGTCTCCCCTAGTCCTTCTTTTCATTAAACTAGACATACCCAGTTCCTACAACCGTTCTTCATATGTTTTAGTCTCCAGTCCCCTAATCAGTGGTGGGTTTCAAAAATTTTTAGAACCTCTTCTGTAGGTGTGGCCTGCTTTGTGGGAGTGGCTTGCTGCCATGTGACCGGGTGGGAGTATTTTGCCAGCCATGTGACCAAGTGGAAGTGGGTTGGCAGTCATGTAACTCGGTGGACGTGGCCAAGCTGTAAAATGTGGTGAAACTCACTTAACAACGCTCTTGCTTAGCAACCAAAATGTTGGTTCAGAAACTCTAGCATTTGAAGCACGCAAGTCTTAAAGCTGTCAAGTTGCAAGACCCTTGCACCCCTAACCCTTTAGAAAAAAAAATCCAGAAGTGTTCAAACTTGACAGCTTTAAGACTTGTGGACTTCAACTCCCAGAATTCCACTTCCAGTCATGTTGACTCAGGAACTCTGGCATTTGAAGCACACAAGTCTTAAAGCCGTCAAGTTACAAGACCCTTGCACCCCTAACCCTTTAGAAAAGAAAATCCAGAGGTGTTCAAACTTGACAGCTTTAAGACTTGTGGACTTCAACTCCCAGAATTCCTCCTCTTGCGCTTTATCTTGATGGTGTGCGGATGGGCGGAGGGAGGGAGGGAGCTGGAACCGGTTCTAAACGGCACTATAGATTTGTGGAACCTCTTCTATAGAAGAGGTTAGAGCTGGCAGGAACCCACCCCCTGACCCTAATCCTCTTGGTTGCTCTTCTCTGCACTCTTTCTAGAGTCTCCACATCTTTTCTACATCGTGGCAACCACAACTGAAACTTCATATCTACATACTCAACCAATTCAAAGTTGCGTGCCACATTGTTTGAATAAGAATCCTCTCCCTGAATATATAGATTTAGGATGGGCAGTGAGGCAGTTTGATGGTCATCGTTCAACATTAAACTGAGAAGAAGCTAGGAAATGTTTTCAACAGTAGGAAATACATCATTTTTGGTTCGTGGTTGAAAAGATGAATAATTGCCGCCAATAAGAAATGCGTGTTTTTCTTTTCCTTGTTTTCGTTTTGGGAGGTGTCCAGAATTACAAACCATTGGTGGGTTGCCGAAATGATCATTCCCACACACTCACACACCCTCTGCACCCACCCACCCACCACAGACATTTTACTAGCGATTTCCATTATCCAGGGATTTGACATTAAGTGTTTCACATAATGCCAGCTTGTAGGTGGGGGCTTCCCCTTAGTAAAAATAAATACTTTTAATTTCCCTGGCATTGAATAACTGTCTACTCAACAATGGCTCGAGCATCAGGGCGTTCGCTCAAAAAGCTGTGTACCTTGTGGTGATTATTGTTTATTTGAAGACAGTTTAATTAGCTGACCTTTTCGCGGTCTTTTGGTAAGATCATTAATTGCTTTGATTATTTCGGTCCTTCCTTCCAGATTTTTCTCTCTCTTGCAACTGCTTATTGATTCTAATTCCTTTGGCGGCTGGCTTCATTTCCAGATCATTTTGCTTACCGGTAACAGTTTAAAATTTTTGATGCGTCTCTTGATCTCCTGCCCATGGTTTAATAGTGATAGCACTTAGACTTATATACCGCTTTATAGTGCTTTACAGCCGCTCTCTAAGCGGTTTACAGGGGGAGCTGTTTTCACAGCCTAACTGCGAAAGAAAAAATAGTACATGGACACTCTCCAGAGAAAAGTATGCATTAAGAACTGTAGTGGTGCAGTGGTTACGTCTGCTGACTGCCGGCTGCCTGCAATTTGACAGTTCGAATCTCACCAAGATTGACTCAGCCTTCCATCTTTCTGAGGTGGGTAACATGAGGACCCAGATTGTTGGGGGGGGGGCAATAGGCTGACTCTGTAAACCCCTTAGAGAGGGGCTGTAAAGCACTAAAAAGCAGTATATATGTCTAAGTGCCATTGCTATCCATCCATCCATCCATCCATCCATCCATCCATCCATCCATCCATCTATCTATCTTGTCTATCTATCCTATCTATCTATCTATCTATCTATCTATCTATCTATCTATCTATCTATCTATCTATCTATCTATCTATCTTATCTATCTTATCTACTGTATCTATCTATCTATCTATCTATCTATCTATCTATCTATCTATCTATCTATCTATCTATCTATCTTCAAGAGCCTGATGGTGCAGTGGTTACAATGAGTATTGCAGGCTAACTCTGCCCACAACCAGAAGTTTGATCCTGACTGGCTCAAGGTTGACTCAGCCTTCGATCCTTCCAGGGTCCTAGAAAGCCTCTGGAGCCTGGGGAGGGCAAAAAACCCACATCAAAAGCCATAGGGGAGGAGGCACTGGGCGCACACGACCCCCAAGCACAGCCCCCAATTTTGGCATAGGAGCCAAAAAAAAGGTTAGCCATCCCTGCCTTAGATTGTTGCAACTACTCTTTAGTGTTCCCATACTGGCTTTATAAATGTCCTTCTTTAAAATGCCTAGCCCCGTTTTCCTCCCAAAAGCAAACAATTTCACACCACAAGCTTAATACCAAATACACAGAGATATGCAACTTAATCAGCAACTTCCAGCATGTGCGAGAGAAACAGAAATAAACAGAAGAGGATGGAAATAAACCATATTTACACACCATTCAAAAGAGAGAATTTTAAAAAAAAAAGCTAAGAAGGAAAGAAAAAGACAGAACACATTCCCCCGCAACAGCCAACTCCCAGAGAAGCAGGGATTAATACCAGACAAACAAGCAGGCAGAAAGCAATACCCTAAGGAGGGAAAAAAAAACACTGTCACCAACACTGGCAGGACAAACTCCTTTATATAAACAAGGAGTAAACCCCACACTCAAGAGCACTGATGAAGTTCCCAAGATGGGTAATGAAACGCCTGCAAGCAAAAAACCAAACTTGGAGGCCACCCAAAAATGCCTGTGGCACGACAAAACCGCCCACGTCAAAATAGCGGTGATAAAATCGCGTCGCTAAAGCTGCAACGTCATCACCGCGTGTCATCACCGCCGCGACAACAGCGCGGCAACAGAAGGGCGCTTTAAAACGGCGCCGTGGCAGAAAGCCGATTTAAATTAAGGTAAGGGTTAGGATTAGGTTTAGGGTTAGGTTTAGGGTTAGGTTTAGGGTTAGGTTTAGGGTTAGGGTTAGGGTTAGGGTTAGGGTTAGGGTTAGGTTTAGGGTACTGAGTGTTTGGGAATGCGCGGATTTGCCCTCCGCGATTATGTCTCCGCGGATAAGGGCTTCACAGTATTGTGGTGGAACCAAAATGCCTATTGTGGACAATGGAAGCACTTAATGATTGCGGTGTTTGTTTAATGAGTGCGGTGGTCACTTAATGATTCGTTTAACGACTCCTGCGAAAAAGGTCATAAAATTGGATACAGC
>NC_045546.1:5036379-5153393 GCF_009769535.1 Thamnophis elegans
TATAAGATTGATATGATAGATAGATAGATAGATAGATAGATATAGAGATAGATAGATAGATAGATAGATAGAGAGAGAGAGAGATAGAGATAGAGATAGATAGATAGATAAATAGATAGATAGATAGATAGAGATAGATAGATAGATATATATATAGAGAGAGAGAGAGATAGAGAGAGATAGAGATAGATAGATAGATAGATAGATAGATAGATAGATAGATAGATAGATAGATATAGAGATAGATAGATAGATAGATAGAGATAGATAGATAGATAGAGAGAGAGAGAGAGAGAGATAGATAGATAGAGATAGATAGAGATAGAGATAGATAGATAGATAGATAGATAGAGATAGATAGATAGAGAGAGAGAGAGATAGATAGAGATAGATAGAGATAGAAATATAGATAGATAGATAGATAGATAGATAGATAGATAGATAGATAGATAGATAGATAGATAGGGCCTCTTTTATAATACAGCCTCTTAAAGTCGTAGCAGTTAAATAACCCTGCTGACTCATTCTCATTGCATCATCATTTTAGCATTACAGCCCTTCAGCACCTGGTCAGCTATTAAATCATCATTACCCTGATACTCCTCCCACTGAAAACAGAAAATGTCTATGGAGATTCTAAAGTCACCCAGGTCAGGGTTGTCCCAAAGGTGCTTTTTCAAGAGCCAACTGGACTTTCTGGTTTTCCTCTGAAGACCTTTCGCTTCTCATCCAAGGAGCTTCTTCCGCTCCGACTGGATGGTGGGGAATGGAAGGGTTTATACTCCTTGCAGACAGCTGGTCAGTTGCATCCTTTTAGTGGGTTGTTAACCTCCAGGTGACTTAACAACCTGAAAATGAAGTCTAAATCCTTCTATTTCCCCACCATCCAGTCAGAGCTGAAGAAGCTTCTTGGATGAGAAGCAAAACATCTTCAACAAAATAGCAGTTAGACTATTTAGTAAAAAATCAGAAAGTCCAGTTGCTTCTTGAAAAAAAGCACCTGAGGTGGTATTCAGCAGGTTCTGACCAGTTCTGGAGAACCGGTAGCAGAAATTTTGAGTAGTTCGCAGAACTGGTGAATACCACCTGTGAATGGCCCCTCCCCATCTATTCTCTGCCTCCTGAGTCCCAGCTGATTGGGACGAAATGGGGATTTTGCAGTAACCTTCCCCTGCCACACCCACCAAGCCACGAACTTTTAGTACTACAAACCAGTAGTAAAAATGTTTGAATCCCACCACCACCCAGCACCCTTTCAGACCACAAGCCCCTTTATTGCAACATCCCCAGAACAGCTTCACCATAAAAAGTTTTTATTTTCCATTTTCATAGCATATAATCACATCTATACTATTACATAGTCAATATCAAGTTGTATTATTAAGTACTTACATCAATTCATCTTACCATCAACTACCAAAGGAGAAAAGGAAAAAGAAAAACTCAGTTATTGGCTCTTCTGCTCTCCATACACCATATTTATACCTTATCCAACACTTTCTTCCCCTTCTCTCCTCTCCCTTTCTTCTCCCATTCTGTCTTCCCTCCATCATTTTCTACTCTACTTCCCCTTCCATTCTCCTTCTACTCTCTTCCCTTACCACTCCTCCTTATACACCTCCTCTTCCCCCTTCACCCTCTCTCCTATCCCTCTCTTCCTATCTTCTTTCTCTCCTCTGCTTCCCACTCTTCTACATCCTGTCTTCCCTCCATCAAGGGAAAAACAGCTCAAACTTCAAAGTCACCGAAACCTAGGAAGATCCATCCACCCGTGCAACCATTTGTTCAGCTGACCCAGATCTGTGGTTCTGTTCCATCAACCATCCTTCCAATCACCCTTCCGTGTGGTTTGCCCCACTTGGAACTGAACCCAGAAGGACATTTCTTCCAACAGTCCCTTCCAGCTCTATTCTGTTGGGAAGGAAAATCCATCCGGTTCAATTCCAAACTGGGCGTTTGCCAAACCGTGTCTTTCGCCCAGTTTGGAATTGAACCGGATGGATTTTCCTTCCCAACAGAATAGAGCTGGAAGGGACTGTTGGAAGAAACGTCCTTCTGGGTTCAGTTCCAAGTGGGGAAAAAGACACTGGAAACATGGAGGCTGCTTGGAAAGATGGTTTAATGGTGGACAGGGCCACGTGGCTTGAGGAAAATGGATATCACATGCTTCCAGATGTTGGGTGAAGAAGAAAAAGGAGAATGAGATGCTGAAAATCCCTGGGTTTTATGCCCTCTATGGCCTTTGATCTTGAGCTTGTATTCTGATTGGTTGTCAGACTCCCATGGGGCCGTGCAGGGGCAACTCTCTAGGCTGTGTGTTTGAGTCCAAGTTTGGTTGAGCATTGCTTGTTCCTAGGTGACCTGTGGTGAGATAGATAAAGGGCTAATACCAACATGCCTTAATCCCATCACCCTGGAGCTGAAAGGGGGAGATCTTTGCTATGTAGAATAGAATTGCTCAGGCATTTTAATGGCCCATTGTCAAAGATGGGGCTAACTTCTTACAGGACCTTGGACAGTGGTGGGCTTCAAAAATTGTTCGAACCTACTCTGTGGGTGTAGCCTCCTTTGTGGGTGTGGCTTGCCACCCATGTGACAGGATATGAAGATGCCGACAACACTTGTCAGAACCACCTCAAATTACCTCACACACAGCACTGGCATGCATAAGAATAGGATGTAAACTTGTTTTTTTAAAGGCATCTTTGGTTTGCGTTAAAACAACTTCAACACACGCAATGTTCTGATTGCACCACAAACGCAGTTGTCATCCTTACCTTTCACAGAGGCCCTGAGTTTTATAAATATGAGCATGATAGTGTAGAATAATCATATCCAAGGACCAGAGCTAGGTTTCAAAAAAGTTTGGAACCTCTTCTGTAAGTGTGGCCTGCTTTCCGGGTCCACTGGTGGAACCTCTTCTAACCGGTTCGGTAGATTTGACGAACCAGTTCTACCGAATAGGTGCGAACTGGTAGGAACCCACCTCTGATCTTGGAGGACTTCTAGTCGCGCTCCCCTCCCTCCAAATGTATCCCTTCAGCAACCCCTTCCAGGCCTGGAAGCGGATGTAACTTGCCGCGGGGAAGCGTCACAACCTTGATAAAAGCCAGGATTCCCCATCAGAGCTGGGAAGCATTTAACTGCGGAGCAACGGTGAAACGGAACGCACAATTCGCACAAGGCTTGCTTTAATGAGTTTGAATGTCAAGTGTTAGGGGTTAGAGAACACAATCTTGAGAATTAAAATTGGCACCCTCTGATCCTCTTTGATTGCCGAGATCATAAGGGGCGAGAGTGAAACTTTCCAATCTCTTATTCATGCCATGTATGCACAGCGGATTAAGAGTCTGTTTATTAGATTTGTCCGCAGTGGGAGAGCTCGCCTCTGCCACGTATTTACCATATTTTTCAGAGTATAAGACGCACCTTCTCCCCCCGCCCCAAAGAGCATGGAAATGTTGGTGTGTCTTATACACCAAATACAGCTATTTTGGGCCTCAAGAAGCCCCCCCCCTGCATCCCATTTTTGCAAAAAATGACCCCTTTTTCACAAAAACGGAGGCACTTTGGCCTCCCCCCCAGCCCTCAGCAGCACTCTGCACCAGTGGTGGGTTTCAAAGTTTTTTAGAAACTATTATGTAGGTGTGGCCTGTTTTGTGGGAGTGGCTCGTTGGTCATGTGACTGGGTGGGGGGGGCTTGACGGTCATGTGACTGGGTGGGCATGGCCAAGTTGGAAAATGTGGTGAAACTCATTTCACAACTCTCTTGCTTAGCAACCAAAACGTTTGGGCTCAGTGAGAGCTGAGGTGGCGCAGTGGTTAAGTGTGCTGTACTGCAGCCACTTCAGCTGACTGTTATCTGCAGTTCAGCTGTTCAAATCTCACCAGCTCAAGATTGACTCAGCCTTCCATCCTTCTGAGGTGGGTGAAATGAGAACCCAGATTGTGAGGGCGATATGCTGACTCTGTAAACCGCTTAGAGAGGGCTGAAAGCCCTATGAAGCGGTATATAAGTCTAACTGCTATTGCTATTGCTAATTGTGATCATAAGTTTCCTTCCTTCCTTCCTTCCTTCCTTCCTTCCTTCCTTCCTTCCTTCCTCCCTCCCTCCCTCCCTCCCTTCCTTCCTTCCTTCCTTCCTTCCTTCCTTCCTTCCTTCTTGTGTTTCTCTCCCCCATTTATTTTCTTTCTTTCTCTTGCTTCCTTCCTTCCTTCCTTCCTTCCTTCCTTCCTTCCTTCCTTCCTTCCTTCCTTCCTTCCTTCCTTCCTTCCTTCTTTCTTATCTCTCTCTCTCCCATTTTGTGAAAAATGGGCAAAAAACAAGCTGTTTTCCCCCAAAACAGAGGGATTTTTGCCTTTCCCCAGTCCCCATCAGCACTCTGCAGGCTTCAGCAGGGCTGGGGGAAGGCAAAAACGCCTCCGTTTTTGTAAAAAAAAAATGGCACATTTTCTGTCCGTTTTTCACAAAAATAGGGGCATCTTTACCTTCCCCCCCCCAGCCCTACTGAAGGCTGCAGAGTGCTCCTGGGAGCCAGGGAGGACAAAACCTTTTTTTTTCTTACTTACCTCTTAGAAATCTTGGTGCGTCTTATACACCAGTGCGTCTTATAGTCCGAAAAATATGGTATATTTTAGATAGTGTTCTGGGTTTTTTTTTTCTTTCTCAGCTTCAGCCACAGTCTCTTACAGAAACATGGTGTCAGGGTGCCAAGTAACACCCCTAAAGAAAGAAGACTCTGAGGCTAAAAGTTCCTCAACGTGCCGCTTCATTAGAGATGTCATATCGGCACGTCTGCAAAAACCCGAATCTGAAAGGTTCCAGGTTTTCCCCACCCAAGTGAAAGTCGAAGTCCCTGCCTATGTTAGGCCTGCAGCCATCTTTTCATTTGGATCTTTGGCCTGCCACACTTTCTATTATTCTACCATGCATTTTCTATTGTGGGAAAATGGGAGGGGAGATTGTATGGAGTTAGATGATATGTAGCCATAACAACATTCTTTCTAGAAAGCCAAGGTCATCTTTTGTCTCTGCACCTCTGCACCTGTCCGGAACTGGATGGGAGGAAGCTGCCAGCATGGCAGTGAGAGATTGGATCGTGTGATGGACTTGTGGGTGTTGGGGGAAACATCTTGAACTTTCAACTGGGTGTGGAAAACCGGGAAGCTTTCAGATTCAGGTTTTCCCAGATGTGCAAACATGGCTCTCTTAATCAATTGGAACTTTGAGCAATACTTTTCCTTGAGCTCTGATTTACTTTTGGATGCTATTTGGAACTCTGACAGCCTAGCACCCACATGTCTGTCACATGGCCCAATCAGGCATCGTCCAAAACTGGAGATGCCTCCCAGTCACACCACTCCAGGTGCAGGGCAAGATGTCCTTGACACTCTGAGAAAGGAATGTTATTTAGACTATATATCTCCCATACTCCATATAATCCACCCTTCAATTTTCCCACAGCATTAAACATGGAAGGCCCAAGGCAAAAGATGGCTTCTAGGACTGACACACAGCTTGTTTTGACCCAGCTTAGTCCTCGACCTACAAGCATTCTGCCAGGCCTGCAGTTATATCCCTTTTAGGATCTTTGGCCTGCCACACTCTCTCTTATTTCATTATGCTGTTTCATTAGTGTAGTAGTTGGGAGGGGGGAATGGAAAGGAGTAGAATGGTGAAATGTGTTGTTGTCATTCTTTTCTAGAAGCCCAAGGTCATCTTTTGTCTCCGCACCTCTGCACCTGACCGGAACCAGCTGGGTGGAGATGCCAGTGTGGAAGAAGAAGACTGGACCATGTGATGGATTTGTGGGGGTGGGGACAAGATCATGAACTTTCAACTGGGTGGGAATCCTAGGTAACCTCCAGAATTGGGATTCCACAGATGTGCCAAGATGTCTGACTTATTAAATTGGAACTTTAAGGATCGTTTTGCCTTGGACTCTGATTTAATTCTGCATGATACTTGGAACGCTGACACATTCATTCAGTGACCGTATGAAGTTCATGGCCTTAAAAGCGGCTGTGTTACTGAATGCCCCAAATGCAGTCATTGATGGAGGGCGACCGTCAGAACATTGGATCAGGCTTGTCAAATCCCCCTTTTCAAATGGTCAGGTGCAGAGGTAAAAGATGACCTTGGCTTCTAGAAAAGAATGACAACATAAGTCAAGGATTATCTATACTTCTGCTTTCAGAAATATCATGGTAAATATTCATAAATCCTTTGCTTGTTTCCCCCCCCCCCATTAACGAAATAACAGTGTTGGAAGGGAACTTGGAGGTCTTCTAGTCTGATCCCCTGCTCAAGCAGAATTTTCAACTCTTCTGAAAATGCTTTTGCCCAGAACAAATAACTCACATTAATAAGAATTTCAGCGTACAGATTTATACGCCAGATCCTGACTAAGGAAGGAAACATTTTGTTCCTTTCCAATATTGTTTTAACAGGGTGATGAATCCATGGTTTAAACAAAATCAATTTGCAATCTGGTGGTGGAGGAAATTGGTGGATCTAAGCAGAATGTTCCAATTGGAGAGAATACGCAACTTCTTCTCTCTCTCTCTCTCTCTCTTTTTTGGATGGGAGATAATTTGAGCCTGTGAGTTTCAATTAAACTTTAGAAATTAAAAGTTGCATCGCGGCGGTTGGTCATGTAATGAGTTTCGAGCCTTTACTGCCCAAAACAATGCCTCTGAGTAAACAAATTAAGATTTATTAGGGGTTGCTGACATTTCCAAGAACATCTTTCATTAGTCAAAAATGGGGAAAAAGGAGCTTTTTTTTTTTTTTGCATTTGTTTGTACAATAGAGCCAGCCAATTGATTAGGAAGGGGCCATTAAGTTGTGTTTGTCTTATCAGAAGTTGCTTTTTTCCTGCTAAAATATGCTTGTGGTTTCCTTCTAACGATAATGTTTAAATTCACTTAAAATTGACATACACCGACTTAAAAGTGTACTTTTGTGACCCGCTGTCCTTGACTAACAATAATGGAGTCCCAAATTTCCATTGCTTAGCAAGGTAGTTGTTAAGTCCATTTTGCCCCATTTTACAACCGTTCTTGCCACCATTGTTAAGTGAATCACTGCAGTTATTCCGTTAGTAGCACAGTTGTTAAGTGGCTTCTTCGTTGCTTGGCAGAAGGTCGCAGGAGACCCTACACCATTTCTGACCGATGGCAGTCCAGTCTCTTCTTGAAAGCCTCCAGTGATGAAGTTCCCACAACTTCTGAGGGCAACTTCTGTTCCCTGGGTTGATTGTTCTCCCTGCCAGAAAATTCCTCCTTATTTCTAGGTTGAATCGCTCCTTGGTCAGTTTCCATTGGTTGTGACTTCGAATGGTCACGAAGTGAACCGTGGTAAGTCGAGGACTCCCTGTATTTATCTCACGCTAAAATTCATTTAAAAAAATGAAACAAGATGGGAAAGAAGGGAACAAGATGAAAGCAGGGGAGAAGATGGCCTCTTGTCTTCGTCCATTAATCACATCCAGTATGACCCACTCTCATTGGGGCCCTCATTGGGACCTCAAGCCACTTGGCAGAAGCAGGTCTTCAGGCCCTTCCAGAAGGCCAAAGGGGTGGTGGTAAAGATCTCTCTTGGTTTTTCTTGCCTCCAGTGATGAAGCTCCTACAACTTCTGAAGGCAATTTCTGTTCCATTGGTTGATTGTTCTCCCTGTCAGAAAATTTCTCCTGATTTCCAGGTTGAATCTCTCCTTGGTCAGTTTCCATCCATTTTTCCTTGTCTGGTCTTCAGGTATCATCCATCCACCCAACTATCCATCCATCCAGTCATTCCTCCATCCATCCATCCATCCATCCATCCATCCATCCAACCAACCAACCAACCAACCAACCAACCAACCAACCAACCAACCAACCATCCAACCAACCATCCATCCAGTCATTCCTCCATCTATCCATCCATCCATCCATCCATCCATCCATCCATCCATCCATCCATCCATCCATCCATCCAAGATTTAATTCCAAAAATCCCTCTGGGCTCCATGGGAAAAACTCCTTCCCTCTTATAACTCGAGACTACATCTCACCACACTTCCAGGCAGTAAAATAAAAAAATCATTTAAAATGACATTTTTTTTAAAAAAAAAAAATCACCCATCGTTAGTAAAAGAAAATGTCCAAAAGTGTGATGGAACAGCAATTCAGTGAATTTAGGGTAATTTTTAGAAGCCTTTCTGAATGTTTAAAAGACCTTCAAATCCCCCGGCTTTTTTCAAAGACCATTAAAAGTTGCGATAGGAATGAAACACCCCCTCCCCCAAAAAAAGTCAGAATTGATATTGATGTGCTTTGATGGGCTTGGAAACTCTTCAAAACTTGATGTGTGAGGCTGTTAAAAAGGGCCTGGCTTAATCTTCTACCAAACATGCTATTTTTTTTTAATGTGTGGGGATTTATTTTGGGAAATGAATAGGATTCAATAAGATTCAACAGCATCAAATAACAAAGGTTGGGGCTCTCAAAAGTTCAAGAACCAGGACTTTATATTTCCCTGTTCAACTGTTTTGACAAAGGCTTCACCAAATCACGAAGCAGACTTCTTGTCCCGACAAAACCCCTTTTTATGAAGGTCATGTGAATTCCTCTCATTCACATCCAGCAAAGTCCCGGCAAACAGTCTTTCAAGGGTGAATTGACAAACACAGACCTTATCAGGCTTGGAGAGCTGCCAGGCCAATATCTTCCAAATGCAGCACCATACAAGAAAATACTTGGTAAGGAGTCTCTGAGAATCACGAACAAATCTTCACACTAATGAAGGGAACTAATTGTCTCCTGCAAACTCCACTCCCCTTTCACCCCTCTTTTATTCACTATGGGAGGAGCCATTCACCATCCATTTGTGGCATTACTCCCGAGTCAGCCCTTGTTCCTTAACTGTTCCCTTCTCCTGGCAGGTCTGTGCATGCGCACATCAGGGACAGGCTCCCCCTGTTCCTCTGCCCCACTGATGTCCGTCTCCGAAGGCAGCTGATAATTATCAAACTGCCCTGGCCCCATCTCTGCCTCCGATGCAGAGCCCTCATCAGAGCCTTCCCCAGAGACTCCAGGGCTGGACAAGGTTCCTCCCTAATCTCCTCACTGAGTCTGCCTCCAGCTCCATTGGTCACTGGCGGGCCACAATCAAACCCTCTCTGCGTGGGTACAATATCAGAATATTTCCCCCAACAATTGGCTCCCCATTGCTGCTTCATCACTGGAGGTTTTGAAGAAGAAACTGGACAGCCACCTTTCTGAAATGGTATAGGGTCTCCTGCTTGAGCAGGGGGTTGGACTAGATGACCTCCAAGGTCCCTTCTAGCTCTATTCTGATTGACTGATTGTACCTGATCTCAGAAGGATGGAAGGCTGAGTCAGCCATGAAACAATCAGGATCAAAAGCCTGACAGTGGACAGACAAAGCCTGCAATGCTGCATTCTAAGAGGAGGAGGAGGAGGAGGAGGAGGAGGAAAGATTCAACGATGTCCAAAACTGCCACTACATGAGCTTCTACATAAATAGGCCCAAGTACTGGAGGAAATCATTTTTAATTTATTAGAAACAATAAAACCAAAATAATGATCTCTGAAAATGCTTATATCTAAAAAATATGTGAAATGATATTCTTAGCGGAGAGAATCACCTCATGGAGATGGGTGGCATATAAATGTAAACAAGCAAACAAACAAGTAAATAAATAAGATCTAAAATAGGAATGTAGCATATTTTTATATCATATCATATAGCCCTGTGTCCCTGAAAATAAAACTTCCCTGGATAATAAGCCTAATTGGGCTTCGGAGCGCATGCACTAAAATAAGCCCTCCCCCGAAAATAAGCCCACCCCCAAAATATTGCAACACAGCAGCAGCCATGAGGTGACCACGCTCGCCTTCTTCTGTGCCCCAAACATAGTAAGACCTCCCCAAAAGTAAGGCAAAGCACTTATTTTGAGGGTCAAAAGAAAATAAGACCTTGTATATTATTATATGATATATGATATGATATGATGATAATATAATATGATGATATAGTATAGTATAATATAATATAATATAATATAATGATAATATAATATAATATGATGATAATATAATATAATATAATATGATGATAATATAATATAATATAATATGATGATAATATAATATAACATGATGATAATATAATATGATGATTATAGTATAGTATAGTATAGTATAATGATAATATAATAGTATAGTATAGTATAATATAATATAATATAATATGATGATAATATAA
Source organism: Thamnophis elegans (assembly GCF_009769535.1). Lineage (NCBI taxonomy): Eukaryota > Metazoa > Chordata > Lepidosauria > Squamata > Natricidae > Thamnophis > Thamnophis elegans. Next base: position 5,046,652 of record NC_045546.1, read on the forward strand.
TATAACATGATGATAATATAATATGATGATTATAATATAATATAATATAATATAATATAATATAATATAATATAATATAATATAATAGTATAGTATAGTATAGTATAGTATAGTATAGTATAGTATAGTATAGTATAATGATAATATAATAGTATAGTATAGTATAGTACAGTACAGTACAGTACAGTACAGTATAGTATAGTATAGTATAGTATAGTATAGTATAGTATAGTGTAATATATGTATGTATGTATGTATATATGTATGTATGTGTATATATATATATATATACATATATACATACATACATGTATGTATATATGTATACATATATATATATATATATACATATATATATATATATATATATATATATATATATATATATATAATATCACATTACACTATATCATATATCATATCAAGCAGATTTTAGATCTGCTCACAGACAGACAAGTCATATTAGTGACCAGCAAAATGGCTAGTTAATCAATGGTTAATTATTTTCGATGTCAATCAAATAAATAAAAACGGCAACCAGACCCTTGAGTGCTAAAGAATCAAGGTATGAAAACCTTCCAGTTTAAATAAATAGACCAGCTTTTTTTAAAAAAAAAAAAAAAATTCCTGTCAGGTCTCATCACATTTTATTCATTCAAGCAACTGAAGGTATATCAGATGCTTTCCCTCCCCTCTTCACATCAGTCATTAGTGACAAGGTAGACATGTATTTTAACAGCTTTGTTCCTTTTCATTTCGAGTTCACTTCTCTTATTCTAAACAATGCACCTAAAATAGAACGATATCTGCCACTTCAAAGAAGATTTAACATCAGCTCAAAGTGGGGAGGTACAAGCTTTCAGAGGCCTTCATGGAGATTGGCCTTTTGTTCTTCACTCAAAGTTAACAGATCTGCCAGTTTCCGTTGATTTTTCTTTTTTCTTTTCAGGAAATAATGTTTTGAGAAATGCACTTTGAAGGTCCCCGTCTCCTCCAAAACTGTTGGAAAATGTCCCCCGTTTTCTCTAAAATGCTTCCACCAATTGAAATGAAATCGGGGGGGGGGGAGAGAGAAGGAGGGAAGGGGGAGGAGAAGCAGAAAGAAGAAAAGGGGAATGAAAAGGAGGAGGAAGAAGGAAGGAGGAAGAGGAAGAGAAGGAGGAAGAGGAAGGAGGAAGGAGGAGGAAAGAGGAAAGAGGAGAAGGAGAAGGAAGAGGAAACAGGAAGAGGAGGAGGAGGAAAGAGAAGGAGAAATAAAGAGAAGAAGGAGGAAGAAGGAGGAGGAACGAGAAGGAGGAAACCAAGCCTGGGACTCGGGAAAGCCTCCAGAGTTGCCCCTGCATGGCCCCATGGGAGTCTGACAACCAATCAGAATGCAAGCTCAAATTCAAAAGCCCAGAGAGGGCATAAAACCCAGAGACTCTCAGCATCTCTTCCCCCTTTTTTCCCCTTCACCCAACATCTCCAAGGCATGTGGTCCTGTCCACCATTAAAACCATCTTTCCAAACAGCCGCCATGTTTCCAGTGTCTTCCGCCCCATTTGCAACTGATCCCAGATGGAGATTTCTTCCAACAAGGCGTTATTGAATTTCACATGGAACACACAACAATACATACACAACGGCACGTTGATTCTTAGTTCATTTTCCGCTCGGCGTTCTGTTATACACGGGCAAGGTTGCGGCGAAAGGTAAAAAGATTCAAATCTGGGAGAAAATTCCCCAAACTAATCAATGATTTATTTTAATGAACAAGCAGCTTGGCGAAAAGAGTTTGTAACACTGCCATCTTGTGCTTGAAATACACTATGTTGCCAAAAGTATTCGCTCACCCATCCAAATAATCAGAATCAGGGGTTCCAATCACTTCCATGGCCATAGGTGTATAAAATCAGGTACCTAGGCATGCAGACTGTTTTGACAAACATTGGTGGAAAGAATGGGTCGCTCTCAGGAGTTTAGTGAATCCCAGCGTGGAACTGTGATAGGATGCCACCTGTGCAACAAATCCAGTCGTGCCATTTCCTCGCTCCTAAATATCCCACAGTCAACTGTCAGCTGTATTATAAGAACGTGGAAGTGTTTGGGAACGACAGCAACTCAGCCGCGAAGTGGCGGGCCACGTAAACCCGTCCAACATCAGTGTGCAACCTCACAAATGCGCTTCTGGAAGAACGGTCACAAATCCCCATCAACACACTCCTGCACCTTGTGGACAGCCTTCCCAGAAGAACTGAAGCTGTTATAGCTGCAAAGGGTGGACCGACGTCATATTGAACCCTTTGGATTAGGAATGGGACGTCGCTTACAGTAAGTTCATATGCGAGTAAAGGCAGGGGAGCGAATACTTTTGGCAATATAGTGTATTTCAGTGTGGGGAGAAGCACCCTGTTGTGACTAAACGACTTGGTTGTTTACTATCTCGTCGTCTGGGTTAGTGGAGATGCAATTTGTGTTGGGTGAAATCTTAAGAAATGCTTCTGAAAATATCTGATCAACAGATACAGCAGAATTCATGCACGGGAAATCATATACCCACGATGGCACGCGGAGCCAGTTCTGAGGGCACGCGAGGCATTGCCCTGTCAGCTCCAGCACACATGCGATCTTGATTTTTGCCCGTTTTTCGCCCTCTAGGCTTCCCCCAAGTCTCCGGAGGGAGACAAATGGCCCAATGGGCAACCCAGAAGTCCGTCCCCGAACTTCCGGTTTGTGCGTTGGGCTGTTTTTCACCCTCCCCAGGCTCCTAGAAAGCCTCGATCCCAGGGAGGGTGAAAAACGGACCTACAGGGCCCACAGGAAGTTGGAAAACAGCCCGTTTCCAGCCTCCAGAGGGCCTCCGGGGGGCGGGCAGGAAGGCCATTTTTGCCACTCCCAGGCTCGAAGAAAGCTGTGCACGTATCAGGGGTGGGTTACGGGCATACCGGTGCCTGCTGGGAGCACCAGGTACCATTCTTGTATAGTACTCCGGAGGACCTGCCTGCCAGCGCTCCTTACTGATATTTGAGGTTTTCAGGGCTTCCGCGCACAGAGCATACGCTCCGCTAAGCAACTGGAGCATCGTGGAATGTCACGGGTGGGAAGTACCCATGCTTGCATTCATGTGGTGGATGCCTGGCCCCGTTGCACCATACTGATTGCAATGGGATCCGTAACTCACCACTGGCGCGTATGCACGGGACATTGGGGTGTGTGTGTCTGTGGTCATGTGTGCATGCACAGAGGGCATGGCATGGGGGGCATTAAATTATGGGGTGGGCAGATGAGTGTGCGTGATAGTGCATACCTATGTGCTTTTGGCACCTGAGGCGGAAAAGGTTCACCATTCCTGTCATATACTGTCAACAGGTGATCCATCATTCACAGCCCTTACTTTAGTGGCCATTCAAAGTTGCAGCGGGACATTTTTCACACTTACAATGATGCTCATGCGATCAAAATTTAGACGCTTGGCCATCGACTCAGACTTATGACGGTTTGCAGTGTTCCGGGGTCACGGGATCACCTTCGGATCAGCCATGTCAAAGGAGACACCAGATTCACTTAACAAATGTGTTAACCACCTGGGAACAGCAGTGATTCAGGGGCTAGAAAGGTCGTAGAACGGGGCACCAACTCACTTAACGACGGTTTTGCTTAGCGACAGAAATGCTGGGCTCCATTGCGGTCGTTAAATCGAAGAGTGCCTGGACTGAGAAGCTGCTTCTCTCTGGGGGAATGTCCTGATGGCTTTATTATGGGTGCTGACGCCAAAAGATTTGGGGCATTTATATGACAATATACTATCTATCTGTCTGTCTGTCTGTCTGGCTGGCTGGCTGGCTGTATACACACACACACACACACACACACACACAGTCAGACAGCTTGACTCATACTTTATCAATACACATAGACCGAGCTGTATCTTTGCATTTTGATTTAAAGCAGGAATCATTATGGATGGCTGGGTGAACAGTTTTTGTCTGGATGAAAATGCTGCCTTTTTATTCTTAGAGGAATTTCACCCCTCTCTCTCCCTCCCACTCTTTCCCCCTCTCTTTCTCTTTCCCTCTCTCTCTGTTTCTCTCTCTCTATGTGTGTGTTTCTCTGTCTCTCTTTCCCCCTCTCTCTTTCTCTTTCCCTCCCTTTCTCTCTCTCTGTTACTCTCTCTCTTTCCCTCTCTTTTTCTCTTTCCCTCCCTCTCTCTGTGTTTCTCTCTCTCTCCCTCCCTCTTTCTCTCTCTCCCTCCCTCTTTCCTCCTCTTTCTCTTTCCCTCACTTTCTCTCTCTGTTTTTCCTCCCTCTCTTTCTCTTTCATTCCTTCTCTCTCTGTTTCTCTCTCTATGTGTGTGTGTTTCTCTGTCTCTCTTCCCCCCTCTCTCTTTCCCTCTCTTTCTCTTTCCCTCCCTCTCTCTGTGTTTCTCTCTGTATGTGTTTCTCTCTCTCTCTCCCTCTTTCTCTCCCTCCCTCTTTCATCCTCTTTCTCTTTCCCTCACTTTCTCTCTCTCTTTCTCTCCCCCCTCTCTCTGTTTTTCTCTCTCTCTCTCTGTGTGTGTGTGTTTCTCTGTCTCTCTTCCCCACTCTCTTTCTCTTTCCCTCCCTCTCTCTGTGTTTCTCTCTCTGTCTGTTTCTCTCTCTCCCTCTTTCTCTCCCTCCATCCCTCCCTCTTTCACCCTCTTTCTCTTTCCCTCCCTTTCTCTCTCTCTGTTTCTCTCTCTCTCTTTCTCTTTCCCTCCCACCCTCCCTCTCTCTCTCCATGTCTCTGCCTTAATCCTGTACAATTCCATTTAGTCATCTTGCAAGCTGGAATATTTTTAAGTAGCATTTATGAAATATTAAGGAAGGGGAATTTATCCACTGACCTGGAAGTCAAATGGAAAGAATAATCTACGTTGTGCAATGAACAACACTAACAATTTGACCCAAAAAGAAATACTTTTTATCTGCTTGCGCGAAAACAATACCTATAGCAATAGAATCCATAATTCTAATTTATCTGGACAACTGAAGCTCCTTCAATGCAAGATACACAGATGGAAATATTGATCGGGCATAGATTCATCTGGTTTTTTTTAATCAGACTTGAAAAGGAATCCAGAGCTAAGCTATGCAGATGTAAAAACCAGATATAATTCTAAAACAGTGGCCCTTGAATCTTTTGGGCACCGGGGACTGGTTCCATGGAGAAAAGTTTTTCCATGGACCGGTGTGTGTGTGTGTGTGTGTGTGTGTGTGTGTGTGTGTAGTTTTGTGTTCTGGCTGCTTCCCGCGGACGTGGCTTCACATGTTTCTGTGGCCTGGTTTCGGATCCATCGACCGGGGGTTAGAATAGAATAGAATAGAATAAAATATATGCAATGGGATGGGATGGGATGGGATGGAATGGAATAGAATAGAAAATATGGAATGGAATAGAATGGGAATGGGAATGGAATGGGAATAGAATAGAATATACGGAATGGGATGGGATTGGATAGGATGGAATGGAATAGAAAATATGGAATGGAGTAGAATAGAATGGGAATGGAATGGGAATAGAATAGAATAGAATATATGGAATAGGGTGGGATGGGATGGGATGGGATGGAATGGAATAGAAAATATGGAATGGAATGGAATAAAATGGGATGGGATGGGATGAGATGGGATCGAATGGGATGGAATGCAATAGAATAGAATAGAATATATGGAATGGGGTGGGATTGGATGGGATGGAATGGAATAGAAAATATGGAATGGAATAGAATGGAATGGGAATGGAATGGAATGGGAATGGAATGGGAATGGAATGGGAATGGGAATGGGAATGGGAATGGGAATGGGAATGGGAATGGGAATGGGAATGGAATAGAATAGAATAGAATATACGGAATGGGATGGGATGGAATGGAATGGAATAGAAAATATGGAATACAATAGAATGGGAATGGAATGGGAATAGAATAGAGTAGAATATATGGAATGGGGTGGGATTGGATGGGGTGGAATGGAATGGAATAGAATAGAATAGAAAATATGGAATGGAATGGATAGAATGGGATGGGATGGGATGGGATCGAATGGGATCGAATGCAATAGTATAGAATAGAAAATATGGAATGGGATGGGATGGGATGGAATAGAATATATGGAATGGAATGGAATAAAATAGAATGGAATGGAATGGAATGGAAAATATGGAATGGGATGGAATGGGATGGAATGGGATGGGATGGGATGGAATAGAATAGAATAGAATAGAATAGAATAGAATAGAATAGAATGGAATTTCTATTCTAATATCACATTCAGTTGATAGTTAGGCTCTCTTGGGCCAGAACTGCACAAAACACCTGCACAAAACGTACATAAAGTTGGACAGCAATGACATTGGCCGGCCTTTGTGTTGGAACTCAGCTCCTTGCCAATCCAAGGCCCATCCATCTCCATGAGGGAGAACAAATTAACGATGGCGGCTGGTGACATTGGATGGGAGGGCAAACCAGGCCAGGGGAATTGACACAGGAAAAGCAGAACAGACTTATTCTCTACTCTCCCAGGGGGAAAGGTCAGAACTAATGGGTTAAGCTATCAAAAGGAAGGTGTGTAGGTCAAGCATCAGGAGGCCTTTAGTGACTGCAGAAGCTGTCAGCTAGTGGAACAGGCTGCTATGATGACATAGGAAGTATTTACCAGAAGGTGCTTCTTAGAGAGATGCTGAGGCCTGGAGGCTAAAACATACGAAGAACGGTTGCAGGAATTGAGTATGTCTGGTTTGATGAAAAGAAGGACCAGGGGAGACATGATAGCTGTCTTCCATTATCTCAGGGGTTGCCACAAAGAAGAGGAGGTCAAGCTATTCTCCAAAGCACCTGAGGGCAGGACAAGAAGCAATGGGTGGAAACCAATCAAGGAGAGAAGCAACTTAGAACTGAGGAGAAAATTCCTGACAGTTAGAACAATCAATCAGTGGAACAGAAGTTGCCTCCGGAAGTTGTGAATGCTCCAACACTGGGCGTTTTTAAGAAGATGTTGGATAACCATTTGTCTGAAGTGGTGTGGGGTCTTCTGCTTGAGCAGGGGGCTGGGATAGATGACATGCAAGGTCCCTTCCAACTCATTGTGTTATCAGGTGGGCTCTAGGTAGAAGGTCTTTTCCTGCTATGGCAGCCATATTGTGGAATAGTCTCCTTCCAGAGGTGAGGCTGGTTCTGACTTCTGAGCTTCTGAAAATCCCTCAAGATTTGTTTATGCCAGCAGGTCTGGGAACTCCAGGGGGCGGGCAAACTATTGAGGTAGTTCCTCCATCATCATCATCATCATCATCATCATCATCATCATCATCATCATCAAAAGAGCATCTAAAGAGCCAAGGTGGTACAGTGGTTAGAGTCCAATACTGCAGGCTACTTCTTCTGACTGCTAGCTGCAATTCAGTAGTACAAAACTCACTGAGCTCAAGGTTGACTTAGCCTTCCGTCCTTCCAAGGTGGGTAAAATGAGGACCCAGATTGTTGGGGGCAAGAGGCTGACTCTGTAAACCGCTTAGAGAGGGCTGTAAAGCACTGTGAAGCGGTATATAAGTCTAAGTGTTATTGGTATTGCCATCATCATCATCCTTCCACCTACTACTTCTTCCCTGAGATTTGTCTTATAGTTTTTCATTTGTTTAATGAAGGTATTTGTTTTAACAATTTATTATTTTTTTTTAGTATTGTTGTATGCTGCCCAGAGTCACTTGCTTTTGGAGATTGGTATTGAAGATGATGAGAGAAGGGGGGGAGGGAAGGAGAGAGAGACAGAGAGAGGGGGGAGGGAGGGAGGGAGAGAGGGAGAGGGAGGGGGACAGAGATATGATAGATAAATGATAGATTATAGGTAGGTAGGTAGAATAGATAGGTACATAGGTAGGTGGGTAGATAGGTAGATGATATAGATAGGTAAATAGAGAAGTGGCTGGATAGATAGAGAGATGATAGATAGATGAGATAGAGAGAGAGATGATAGATAGATAGATAGATAGATGATTGATTGATTGATTGATAAACAGAGAATGATAGATAGATGAAATAGAGAGAGAGAAAGAGATGATAGGTAGATGAGATCGATAGATACTGTAGATAAATAGATAAATAGATAGATGATAGATAGATAGATAGATAGATAGATAGATAGATAGATAGATAGATAGATAGATAGATAGATAGATGATAGATAAAGAGAGAGGGGGGAGGGAGAGCTAGGTTGGTTGGTTGGTTGGTTGGTTGGTTGGTTGGTTGGTTGGTTGGTTGGTTGGTTGGTTGGTTGGTTGGTTGGTTGGTAGGTAGGTGGGTAGGTGGGTAGGTGGGTAGGTGGGTAGGTGGGTAGGTGGGTAGATAGGTAGATGATGTAGATAGGTAGATAGAGAGGTGGATGGACAGAGAGAGATGATAGATCAGATAGATAGAAGATAGATAGATAGATAGATAGATAGATAGATAGATAGATAGATAGATAGATAGATAGACAGACAGACAGACAGACAGACAGACAGACAGAGATAGATAGATAGATAGATAGATAGATAGATAGATATAGATAGATAGATAGAGATAGATAGATAGATTGATTGATTGATTTATTGATAAATAGAGAGAGAGATGATAGATAGATGAGATAGATAGATACTGTAGATAGAGATAGAGATAGAGATAGATAGATAGATAGATAGATAGATAGATAGATAGAAGATAGATAGATAGATAGATAGATAGATAGATAGATGATAGATGAGATAGAGAAAGATGATAGATGAGATAGATAGATACTGTAGATAGATAGATAAAGATAGAGATAGAGATATAGATAGATAGATAGATAGATAGATAGATAGATAGATAGACAGACAGACAGACAGACAGACAGACAGACAGACAGACAGAGATAGATAGATAGATAGATAGATAGATAGATAGATAGATAGATAGATATAGATAGATAGAGATAGATAGATTGATTGATTGATTGATTGATAAATAGAGAGAGAGATGATAGATAGATGAGATAGATAGATACTGTAGATAGAGATAGAGATAGAGATAGATAGATAGATAGATAGATAGATAGATAGATGATAGATAGATAGATAGATAGATAGATAGATAGATAGATAGATGATAGATGAGATAGAGAAAGATGATAGATGAGATAGATAGATACTGTAGATAGATAGATAAAGATATAGATAGAGATATAGATAGATAGATAGATAGATAGATAGATAGATAGATAGATAGATAGATAGATAGATGATTGATTGATAGATAGAGAGATGATAGATAGATGAGATAGAGAGAGATGATAGATAGACAAGATAGATAGATACTGTAGATAAATAGAGATAGAGATAGAGATAGAGATAGAGATAGAGATAGAGACAGAGACAGACAGACAGACAGACAGACAGACAGACAGACAGACAGACAGATGACAGTTAAATAAATATTGGCTATTGGACAAATAAATAAATAGCTCCTTTTATGTCTTGGGTCCAGTCCTTTCATAGAGCCCAGATTGCTTCTTACAATGTTCTTTTAAGAAAAGAAAATCAGAAATCTCTTTAAACCATGCATGAAACTACCAGATTTTTTTTTAAAAAAAATGCAAACCTGTGTTGGACCACAGGCTCCCACCATAACTGAAAAGCTGGACTGGCCTCCATCCTTCATTTTTTTTTTTTTTTTTTTTTTTTTTTTTGTCTTCTTTGATCCTGCACACCCTCCGAGAAGGCTTCGAAAGCATCGTGGATGCGAATTGTCAGAGCCTGTCAGATTTCTACCGCATAAGGGACCTCCGGAAGATGCTCTACCTGGGCTCAGCAGTCTAACCAGCCCGAAATGCCTTCTAAGTCTTTCGTTTCACATTCATCTCAGTCAACCAGCTGTAAAAGGCTGATAACAACACTGTCTTTTTTTTTCGTTGTAAAGATTAATACATTAAAGATTATGAGGTACTCAAGTCGTACGGTAAAAAGAAAAAAGGGGATAGGTGCGCAAGGGATACCTAAAAACCATGGTAGACAGATAATTCTGTATAGTTAAAAAAAAACAGGAAACCCCCCCCCCCCCAGGTTTTAGCACTGGAGGCAATGAAATGTATTAAAGTTATAGGATGCTGACTCATGGTGTAGAGCCACGGGGCAGGAATTAAATATTTAATAAAGTATAAAAAGGCAGTGAAGCGTTCAGCATTTTACCACTTGCTTACACACTTGTGAATTGCTAAGTAAAACAGAAGGGGAGGGGAAGAGAGGAGAGGAGGGGGAGGGGGTAGAGGGGAGGGGAGGCAGAAGGGAGAGGAGGGGAAGGAAGAGGAGCTAGAGGGATGGGAAGGCAGAAGGAAAGGGAGGTAGAAAGGAGAGCGAGGGGAGGAAGAGGGAAGAGAAGCAGAAAGAAGGCGAGGAAGAAGGGAACGGACCGGGGAGGGGAGGGGACAGGAGAGAAGAGGGGAGGAAGAGGGATGGGAAGGAAGAAGGAAAGGTAGAAAGGAGAGGAAGGAGGGGAGGAAGAGGGAAGGGAAGCAGAAAGAAGGTGACGAAGAAGGGAGCAGACCAGGGAGGGGAGGGGACAGGAGAGAAGAGGGGAGGGGAGGAAGAGGGATGGGAAGGAAGACGGAAAGGGAGGTAGAAAGGAGAGGAAGGAGGGGAGACGGGAGGGGAGGGGAGGAAGAGGGAAGGGGAAGGAGAAAGAAGGGGAGGAAGAAGGGAGAGGACCAGGGAGGGGAGAGGACAGGAGAGAGGAGATGAGGTAGGGGGATGCGAAGGCACAACGAAGGGGAGGAAGAAGAGAGAGGACAGGGGAGGGGAGAGAAAAGGGGAGAGGAGGTAGAGGGGAGGAAGAAAGGAAGAGAGGCAGAAGGGAGATGACAGAGGAGGGGAGAGGAGAGGGGAGGTAAAGGAATGGGGGTATAAAGGAGGCAGAAGGGAGGGGAGGAAGGTCAGAGGAACGGAGGGGAGAGGAGAGGGAGGGAGAGGTGGGAGATGGAAAGGAAGGCAGGAATAAGAGAACCAGGGAGTCCATGTTACTAACTTAACAGCTGCAGTGATTCACTTAATATCTGTGGCCAGAAAGGACGTAAAATGGGGCAAACCTCACTTTTAACAACAGAAATCAGGGGCTCAATTGTGGTCGTAAATTGAGGATTACCTGCACTGTGTAAAGCAGAAAAATGGGTCAGTAGTTCACCTAACTAGGAACAAATGACAGCTGGGCACAACTGAGGATATTTAATTAAACATTTGCTTGATTTATTTATATCCCAGCTTCATTATTTTTACAAACAACTCAAGGCAGCAAATATATGCAACACACCTTCCTCCTCCTCCTATTTTCCCCACAGCAACTCTGTCAGCTGAGTCGGGCTGAGAATTTGTGACTCTCCTGAAGTTCCTCCACTGTGGGAAGACCATTATTCTTCCGTCGTTGTGCACACAATAATAGCAATCACACTTCGCAGTGCTTTTGCAGCCCTTTCTAAGTGGTTTACAGAGTCAGCCTATTGCCCTCAATCAGGCTCCTCATTTTACTCACCTCAGAAGGACGGAAGGCTGAGTCAACCTTGGGCCTGGTGAGATTCGAACTGCCAAATTGCAGGCAGCCAGCAGTCCGCAGAGGTAGCCTGCATTACTGCACTCTAACCATGGCTCATAATCTTGCTCCAGTTCTCATAGAAATCCAACCTTAATAAGCTTAACACAAATTGGTAAAAGTGCTGAAAACTATCGAGCTCCTCACCCCGTTTCCAAAAGTAGCGGGGAAGTGATTGAGAACAGAGATCACCAATCCCCAGGCTGCAACCCACTTCCCGACCACAAGGAGCTGAGGTGGCGCAGTGGTTAGGGTGCAGTACTGCAGGCCACTTCAGCTGACTGTTATCTGCAGTTCAGCTGTTCAAATCTCATTGGCTCAAGGTTGACTCAGCCTTCCATCCTTCCCAGGTGGGTGAAATGAGGACCCAGACTGTGGGGGCGATATGCTGACTCTGTAAACCACTTAGAGAGGGCTGAAAGCCCTATGAAGCGGTATATAAGTCTGCTATTGCTATTGCTATCTATTTGAAAGCGGGCTGTGGGAATGGTGGGCAATCACACGCACGTGAAGCTTCACTCGCGTGAGAATCCATTTGCAGGAGCTTCACGCGAGTGGGCGTAAGGGGCCTCTGTTTGCGCACAAGGAGCTTTGCACATGCGCAAGTCCCTGGTGTTTCGCACGTGAGTGCAAGCACCTTTGCTCATGTGCAAAGCACCACTTGTATGAGCAGAGAACGCGCCCGCCCACTGCTCAAATGGAGATATGTGTTGTGACTGGTGGAGCTGGTGGGAGACTCAGACAGTGAGGAGGTTGGGGAGGAACATGGGCCAGTCCTGGAATCTGAGGAAGGCTCTGCGCCAGAAGCAGAGATGGGGCCAGGGACATCTGACAGTTATCAGCTGCCTTCAGAGTCAGACATCAGTGAGGCAGAGGAACAGCTGGAGCCTGTTCCCAGTGTGCACATGCACAGAGGTGTCAGACAAAGGGAACAGCTAAAGAACAAGGGCTGATACGGGAGTAAAGCCACAAGTGGACGTTGACTGTTCCCTCCTGTAGGGAATAAAAGAGGAGCGAAAGGGGAGTGGAGTTTGCAGGAGACAATTAGTTAAATTCATTAGAGTGAAAATCTGTTCCTGACTTCTTGCCAAGTAATTGTTGCTACAGCATGGTGTTTAGAAGATATCGGCCTGGCAGCTCTCCAAGCCTGATAAAGGTCTGTGGTTGTGAAATCTCATGAAAGACAGTTGGCCTGGACTTTGCTGGAGAGGAATTCCCTTTAACCTAAATAAAAGAGGTTTTATCAGGTCGAGGAGTCGGCTTCATGATCTTGGGAAGCCTAAGTCAGAACACTATGTGCACACGGGTGTGCCTGCCACTCACATGCGCGCTCTCTCACACACACACCTCTTGCACATTGGGCCAGACCGACAAGTTGGAAAGGTTGAAGTCTGCTGATTTTGAAAATCACTCATGTGCTCATATCCATGATGCAATTTCTCCTTGTTTTGCATAGCAGCACTTATGCAAATTCTCTAATAGAATCCTGGAAGCTCCTAAGCTGGAGCATCGTTTCGCTGCGGAAAATTAATAAGTGGCAGTTGTTTTGAAATTCTAATTTGAACGCTTTTCTTTTCAGTGGCACTCATTCTGTGCACTCTGGAACAGAAACAGCGTATAATTAGTGATCTCCGGGTAATTTAAGCAACACCCACCCAAAAAAATGTTTTTAAAAAAATTCTCCCGTATTTACCAAGCTCTCATCAATTAGCGTTGCAAACTATAATTTTGTTGAGTTGAAATTCCGCGAGGAGTTTTTACATTTTTCATAACATATGGAGATGTTGTTGAAACGTTGAACACTTGAAATTCAAACAATGCCAGAACTTTTATAATTCATACCAATGGACTGGAGATCTGTGTGAAGTTCCCGTGGGCCGTCCATGAGGTTATATTATAACAGATCTGCTTTTTAAAAGTTATGAATTTGGACAGGAACTACGGGAGGAAAAAAAAATCCCAATGCTTAAAAAACTCATCTGCTAGATCAAATGAACAGATCATTGTAAAAATTTAAGTAAGATGTATAACGGGGGGGAGGTATAATAAAATAACAATTCCTGCATACAGTGTGAAGGGTGAGCCTTTTATTCGAATGTTTCTTTTGTCAGGCACTGTCACAGTTTACAATGAGTTTGGAAAGCGTGTGAGATTCACTAAGGTGCAAAATATTTCATTTTTGATCTTAAGCCTGAGAAAACAGCATTTGGAAGCATGGAGTCATAATGTTGGAAAGGACCATTTTGCCTGTTGACTTCAAGCCCTGCTTAATGCAAGCATCCTAGCTGAAAAAAGTAAGGTTCTACATTTAGGCAGGAAAAAGCAAATGCACAGGTACAGTATAGGTGGTACCTCGCTCAATAGTAGTGAGAGGGATCTTGGAGTCCTTGTGGACAACCATTTAAATAGGAGCCAGCCGTGTACAGCAGCTGCCAAAAAAGCCAACACAGTTCTAGGCTGCATAAACAGAGGGACAGAATCAAGATCACGTGAAGGGTTAATACCACTTTATAATGCCTTGGTAAGGCCACACTTGGAATACTGCATTCAGTTTTGGTCTCCACGATGTAGAAAACATGTGCAGAGAAAGAGTGCAGAGAAGAGCAACAAAGATGATTAGGGGACTGGAGCATAAAATATACAAAGAACGGTTGCAGGAACTGGGTATGTCTAATCTGATGAAAAGAAGGACTAGGGGAGACATGATAGTCTTCCAATATCTCAGGGGTTGCCACAAAGAAGAGGGAGTCAAGCTATTCTCCAAAGCACCTGAAGGTAGAACAAGAAGCAACGGGTGGAAACTCATCAAGGAGAGAAGCAACATAGAACTAAGGAGAAATTTCCTGAAAATTAGAACAATTAACTAGTGGAACAACTTGCCTCCAGAAGTTGTGAATGCTCCAACACTGGAAGTTTTTAAGAAGATGTTGGATAGCCATTTGTCTGCAATGGTGTAGGGTTTCTTGCCCGAGCAGGATTGAAGTAGAAGACTCCAAGGTCCCTTCCAATTCTGCTATTCTGTTCTTTTATTCTGAGCCTTCATAGACTCACACCTTAACGTTGCCAAGGTTGAGACTTGCTGTGCTAGAACAGGGGTCTCTGAATTTGGCAACTTTAAGAGTGGTGGACTTTGCATTCCAGAATTCCTCAGCCGGCATAATTCTCAACAGAAGAAGCTTCTGGGATGAGAAGGAAAAGGACCTGTGGGATAACTCCAGTTCTGCAGTTCAGCTGTTCAAATCTCACTGGCTCAGGGTTGACTCAGCCTTCCATCCTTCCGAGGTGGGTAAAATGAGGACCCGGATTGTTGGGGGCAATATGCTGACTCTCTGTAAACCGCTTAGAGAGGCCTGAAAGGCCTATGAAGCGGTATATAAGTCTACTGCTATTGCTATTGCTATTATGTGACATTTCCTATAAATCTTAGCAAAGACAGCAGCTGAATCTCCCTTTCAAAGCAGTCCTACTATTATTATTCTTTCTTTCCACCCAGGAACGGAGGGAACGAGCGAGCGTGAGAAAGCGGGCTTTGTTCTAATGTGAGGGAAGAGGATAAATAAAAATGCAGCTCACTCCATTCCTGCAGTGAATGCAGGATTTTTTTCCCCTCCCTTCCTGCAGATCTATGGCGGGATGAATGCTATCAAGAACAAAGTCTCTGTCTCCAAAAAAATATGTGCTTTTAAAAATGTATGAACTGGCAAGTCTGTATTGCACAGTCATTTAAGGAGATGGCACAAAGAAACGGAGGACTTTGGTGAGAACTCCAGACTGCCCTGACTATATGAGGCACAAGAGAAAAAAGGAAAAGAAAGAAAAGAAAAGAAAAGGAAGAGGAGAGGAGAGGGAAGGAAGGGAGAGAGAAAGGAAAAGAAAGGAAAGGAAAATAGAGTGGATGAAGGGCAGGGAAGGGAAGGAAAGGAAAGGAGAAAGGAAGGGAAAGAAGGAAAGGAAAGATAGGATTCACAATTATCATCTTCATTTTTTCAAATAAATACAATCCCCTTTTACCCCCGAACAGACTAGTGAAATTTCACCCAGAGTAATAATTCAAAATAATTCAGACACAAAACTTCCAAAACAGGAAATTGTTCTACAAAATAGAACAGAGTCAAGTTAATCCACATCTCCTTTTCTTCTTCTTCTTTTCAGGAAAAATACACTGCTTTTATTTCATTCTGTGGAATGGGGATATTCTCTCTGGCTTTTACCTTGTATAGTGTTTAATTTGTATAGATTTCAATAGCTATCTAGTTTTAGAAAAGGTCTGGTGTATCTATTATTTTCGCTATCAAGTGGTTATTCAACATCTGTTGGATATTCCCTTAGAGTTGCCCAGGTTTTTAATGCCTAATTTGCATTTCTATATATTCTAATGTAATTGATATTCTGTGGAATCTGTCTGATAGTTTGTCTGGAGTTAATCCCTGCTTATCTGGGTGTTGATTGCAGGAGATGAATGTGTTTTGGTTTCCTTCTTAGCTTTTTGTTATTGTATTGAATGGTGTGTCAATGTGGTTTATCCCTATGTGTATGTTGATGGCTGTTTTGTCTAAATGCCAAGCTTCCAGGAATTGATATTCCTTTAACTCAATAATTGATATTTCTTTATTTCTATTTTATTCCAGGATTTCTTATCCCATTATTACTCTCAGTATTTTAACAGAATAACAGAGTTGGAAGGGACCTTGTAAGTCATCTAGTCCAACCCCCCCCACTTAAACAGGAGACCCTACACCATTTCTGACAAATGGCAGTCCAGTCTCTCCTTGAAAGCCTCCAGTGATGAAGCTCCCACAACTTGAGAAGGCAACTTTTGTTCCATTGGTTGATTGTTCTCACTGTCAGGAAATTTCTCCTTATTTCCAGGTTGAATCTCTCCTTGATCAGTTTCCATCCATTTTTTCTTGTCTGGCCTTCATGTGCCTTGGAGAATAGCTTGACCCTTTCCTCTCTGTGGCAGCACTTCAAATACTGGAAGACTGATATCCTGTCTCCCCTGGTCCTTCTCTTCACTAGACTAGCCATGCCTTGTTCCTGCAACCGTTCCTCGGATGTTTTTCTATTTCATTTCAGTAAATGAAATGCATTTCATTTTTTTATTTTCCTTTTCTTTATTTCTATCGTGCACTTAGTTTTTAATTAAACTTGCCTTCAGAAGTTGTGGGGGCTTCATCACTTGAGACTTTCAAGAAGAGATTGGATTGCCATTTGTCAGAAATGGTGTAGGGTCTCCTGCTTGAGCTGGGGGGATGGACTAGATGGTAAATGATTACCATCAGTAATCATTTTCTGAGATATTTGCTGAAGTCCCATCTTTCAGATAAACTGAGCTTACATCCAAAGAATTAATTCCTTCCTTCCTTCCTTTTTCCTTCGTTCCTTCCTTCCTCCCTTCCTTCCTCCCTTCCTTCCTTCCTTCCTCCCTTCCTTCCTTCCTCACCACTTATCTATCTTCTTAATTTCCCTCTTAATTCATTCCTTCCTTATTCCTTCCTTCCTTCCTTCCTTCCTTCCTTCCTTCCTTCATTCCTATCTACCTACCTACCTTCATTTTCCTCTTAATTCTTTCCTTCTCATCTATCTACCTTTCTATTTTCCCTCTTAATTCCTTCCTTCCTTCTTTTCTATCCTGCACTTATTTTTTAACTAAACTTGCCTTCAGAAATTGTGGGGGCTTCATCGTTTGAGACTTTCAAGAAGATATTGGACTGCCATTTGTCAGAAATGGTCTAGGGTCTCCTGCTTGAGTGGGGGTGGGTTTGCACTAGATGGCCTATAAGGTATCTTCCAACTGTTAATATGTGTATCTGTGTATTTAAGTTATGAATCATTCTAATAATTGTTAGGTTATCACCATCAGTAGTCATTTTCTGAGATATTTGCTGAAGTCCCATCTTTCAGATTAGCTGCATTTACATGCAAAGAAGTGAATCTTCTGAAAATTGTTATGTCTACTTTTTTCTTTTAAGGAGATTTTTGGTCAACCGAGAAGCCTGTCCAGATGGTAAACTTCCTTCTCTCCAGAAACTGAAATAGACAAGCCATTTGTTTATTCTTAACTAAGGTAGGGAGAAAAGAATGCAATTTAACTCTCAGTAGGCTAACTGTGCATGCCACTAGTTTTATTTCAGCGAAGCCTATAAAATTTAAAGCTAATTACGCTTCTTTGCATAATTTGCCCAAAAATGGCATGCTTTTCTGACAGCAATTTTTTTTAAGAAACCAGATAACTGATTAAGAAGTAAAATTAATTGACCACACAAAGGCCAGCATGCAGGCAGAGCTAACTCCCAATAGGAACAAGGCCAAATCTGTCCAGGGATAAATCTAAAAGGAAAAGCATCCATTCGTGTTGTGCCAAATAGTTAAAAGAAATATAAAAAGCTTAGAAAATCAATGGCAGGGAAAGACCTAGTGGTCCATTGAGTCTGCCCTTTGAGATTTGTTTTGTTTTTAATTTATGTATTTGTTGTTGTTGTTGTTTTTAAATTATTTGATTTATTTTTCATTTATTTTATTTTGTAGGATGATCTAAGGCAGGGGTGTCAAACTCGATTTCATTGAGGGCCACATTAGGGCTGTGGCTGACCTCGGGAGGCCAGGCGGTCGTGGCCGACTGGGTGGGTGTACTCAACTGGATGGGCGTGGCCAACTGGGTGGGCATGGCCAGCTTGATGTCACTCCTAAAATTGCTGGTATATTTTCTCTTCGTACTGGGTAGTGTTGTGGCCCGCCACTAGAGTTGGCAGCAGATTCGGACAGTGAGGAGGTTGCAAAGGAACATGGGCCAGTCCTGGGGTCTGGGGAAGGCTCTGATGGGGGCTCTGTTTCGGAGGCAGAGAGGGGGCTAGGGCCGTCCGATAGTTATCAACTGCCTTCGGAGTCAGACATCAGTGAGGCAGACGAACAGCTGGAGTCTGTTCCCAGTGTGCGCATGTGCAAAGCTGCCAGACGAAGGGTACAGCTAAAGAACAGGGGTCAACTTGGGAATAAGGCCACAGGTGGATGATGAATGGCCCCTTCCAGAGGAAATAAAAGAGGAGCGAAAGGGGAGTGGAGTTTGCAGAAGACAATTAGTTCCCTTAATTGGTTCGTGACTCTCCGAGACTCCTTGCCAAGTTTTGCAGATATCGGTCTGGCAAGCTCTCCAAGCCAGATAAGGTCTGTGTCTGTAAATCCTCCCTCGAAAGATTTTGCTGGATGTGAAGGAGCAGAATTCACAGGAATTTAATAAAAGGGGGGTTTGTCGAGACCAGGAGTTTGCATCATGCTCTTGGGAAGCCTAGGTCAGAACAGATAGATCAGGCTGAAGCAACATGGACTGACCCCTTGCATTTTCCAGGACGGCCACATGGGCCACATCTGAGCACATCACAGGCCGGATGTGGCCCACGGGCCTTGTGTTTGACACCCCTGATCTAAGGATAAGCTCTAAGGTCTCTCTGGTATCTTCCAAAATTGGCTCCTGCAGTTGACCAATTCAACACAACTCTCTGCCTCTAAGAAGCACTGGTGACTTCCACGTGATCGTAGATATGCAGGTCAGTGTATATGTAACAGCGCTTGTGTTTCTTTGAAGATCTTTCACTTCTCATCCAGGGAGCTTCTTCAGCTCTGAACTGGATGGTGGGGGAATGAAAGGATTGATACTCCTTGCAGACAACTGGTCATTTGCATCCTTTTAGAAGGTCGTTGAGGCCGCTTGGAGGTTTATCTCTGTCCTCAGGGTCAATGGGGTGTGCAAATGGGTGTGGAGCCTTCTTGGAACTCCAAGATAAACCTCCAAGCAGCCTCAACGACTCTCTAAAAGGGATGCAAATGACCAGCTGTCTTTTGCATCCTTTTAGAAGGTCATTGAGGCCGCTTGGAGGTTTATCTCTGTCCTCAGGGTCAATGGGGTGTGCAAATGGGTGTGGAGCCTTCTTGGAACTCCAAGATAAACCTCCAAGCAGCCTCAACGACTATCTAAAAGGGATGCAAATGACCAGCTGTTTTTTGCATCCTTTTAGAAGGTCATTGAGGCCGCTTGGAGGTTTATCTCTGTCCTCAGGGTCACCTGAGTGGTGCAAATGGGTGTGGAGATAAACCTCCAAGCTGCCTCAACGACTCTCTAAAAGGGATGCAAATGACCAGCTGTCTTCAAGGAGCATAAATCCTCCCATTCCCCACCATCCAGTCAGAACTGAAGAAGCTTCTTGGCTGCGAAGCAAAACATCTTCAAAGAAAAACCAGAAAGCCCAGTTGCCTCTTGAAACAGCACATTTAGGACAACCATGACTTGGGATGGCGGAGAATCTCCACAGGGACCATTTGTAACCTTCCCAGCCAGCTTCTAATTCGCTTAACAGCTGGGGCAAAAGAGGTCATAAAGCGGGGCAAGATCACACTTAACTATTCTCTTTTGCTTAGCAAAGGGAATTTAAGGCTTCCCTGCGGTTGTAAAACAAGAACTATCTGTACACCAAGGAGAAATTAGCACAGCTCCCATGGCCCCCTCCCACCATAAAGAAATCAGCCCGTGTTGATTTCGTAGAAATGAAAAGATTCAAATTACGGACATATTATTGGCTGCAAAGAGGGTATCGAGCGACTCCACACTCAGATGCCGATGAAATCATGGTAAGATAAGCGCCGGTATCACATTTTAGGGGGGGGGAGGGAGCCACTAAGCAGTTTCTTATCTTTACTGTGCCGTGTCTATAATGGCCTGTAACTTTAACCGACCAAGCACAAACTTCATTCACCACATCATTCAACAGTAACAAGAAGGGAACACAAAGAGAAGCCATCTACTCACTAGTCCAGATAAAGAGGGCCTGAACTATGTTCTTGAGATCAGGGCAACCTCTGATTCTTGCCATGGCATTTTATGTTGGAGACTCTTTCCTTCTTTCCTTCCTTCCCTCCTTCCTTCCTTCCTTCTTTCCTTCCATCCTTTCCTACCTGCCTACCTACCTTCCATTCTCCCTCTTAATTCCTTCCTTCCTTCCCTACCTACCTACCTACCTTCCATTCTCCCTCTTAATTCCTTCCTTCCTTCTTTCCTTCCATCCTTTCCTACCTACCTACCTACCTACCTTCCATTCTCCCTCTTAATTCCTTCCTTCCTTCCCACCTACCTTCTTATGTTCCCTCTTCATTTCTTCCTTCCCTCCTTCCTTTCCACCTACCTATCTTCCTATTTTCCCTCTTAATTCCTTCTTTCCTTCCTTCTCTTTCTTTCATTCTTTCCTTCCTTCCCACCTACTTTCCTACTTTCCCTCTTAATTCCTTCCTTCCTTCCTTCCTTCCTTCCTTCCCACCTACCTTCCATTCTTCCCTCTTAATTCCTTCCTTCCTTCCCTCCCTCCCTCCTTCCTTCCTTCCTTCCTTATGTTCCCTCTTAATTCCTTCCTTCCCACCTATCATCCTAATTTCCCTCTTAATTCCTTCCTTCCTTTCCACCTACCGTCCTAACTTCCCTCTTAATTCCTTCCTTCTTTCCCACCTATCTACTTTTCTGTGTTGCCTCTTAATTCCTTCCTTCCTTCCTTCCTTCCTTCCTTCCTTCCTTCCTTCCTTCCTTCCTTCCTTCCTACCTACCTACCTTCCTTCCTTCCTTCCTTCCTTCAATTTTTTCCTCTTAATTCCTTCCTTCTCACCTACCTACCTTCCTAATTTCCCTCTTTCGTCTTTCCTTCCAACTACTTACCTTCCATTTTCCCCTCTTAATTCCTTCCTTCCTACCTTCCTTCCTTCCTCCCTCCCTCCCTCCCTCCCTTCTCTTAAAGCAAAGAAGAAGAGGATGGTTTGTTAATTATCCTTAACAGACATTTTAACGAGGCGTTTCCACTCATAACCTCTCCCCAAATCAAGGATTAAAATCCTAGTTTCTGGGCGGGATTCTTCTCCAATCAAGAGTTTCTGGGGAATCTTGGCCCGCAGAACATTTGCACTGTTTAAAAAGAAAAGCAAATCTTGCAGAAAATGACCTTTTCTTTCCTAACATGGAATCCAGCTAACCCTCTTTTAATCAACAGGATATATCTTCTTTATTCCCTGAGTGATGGGAAGAGGGAAATTCGAACTGTTTCTCTACCCTTCCCCTTCTACTAAGCCCCTAGCATTTTTCCTTTGAAGAAGGAAGGTCTTCTTAAGTGGTGTAGTATGCTAAGCCTTATCAAAGAAGCAGGCACTGTTGTGAGATGCCACAGGAATTGTTAGGATTTTTTTAAAAGTCTCAGGTGAGTGCCTGGGGCAATTTATGGAGATTTCTACCGATTGCCATCTTTAAGAAAACCGGAATGGATCCTTACAATGGGGCTTATTTCCCAACCAAACCCCTGGACTTAAATTTACTAGACCCTAAACTTGAAACGTGGTGTTTCAATAGGGACGCGGTGGTTCAGTGGCTAAGCCGCTGAGCTTGTCAATCAGAAAGTCGCTGCTACATATTATCATATATGGTGGACCTGCCAAAAGGTTAAGGCATTCTGGATAAAAATATGGTGGATTATGCAAAATATCTTTAAAAGAAGGATAAAGTTCACTCCTCAGTTATTCTTACTAGGTATATGTACTGACTTTACAGTGGTAGAGACTAACTTGATTCTGCACCTAATAACGGCAGCAAGACTGTTGGTGGCGCAATACTGGAAGAAGGAAGACCTGCCTACAACTCAAGAATGGACATTGAAAGTTACGAACTTAGCCGAGATGGCTAAAATATAGGCATATCTTAAAGATCACTCAAATGAGAGATATAAACGAGACTGGAAAAAATGGATTGACTATATACAAAATAAATACGGGACCAAGAAATTCCAGTTAGCCTATGCTTAAGATCAGAAATGATTTAAATTGTTTAAAGTTAATTCAGCAAGAAGAAGCTAAGATCAATGTAGAGATGTCATTAATTTCTTTATTTCTTTTTTCTCAATAGATTTTAGACTGTGTTTGTTAAAAATCCATACTGTGTACGGGTTCTGGGAAGTCGGGGGGGGAGGAGGAGGGGGTTTGGGGTGGAGGGTGGAGGGAGGGAGGGGTATACATTAGGCTAGACAAGAATTTGGTGGTAAACTAGAACTATTTTGACACACAAAAAATTGTACTCCGATGTCTTACTGATTGAGGAATGATGAAATGTTTGTTTTAAAAGAAATAAAACTTTTGAACCGAAAAAGAAAGGTCGGCAGTTCGGCGGTTCGAATCCCTAGCGCCGCGTAACGGAGCGAGCGCCCATTACTTGTCCCAGCTTCTGTCAACCTAGCAGTTCAAAAGTACGTAAAAAATGCAAGTAGAAAAATAGGAACCACCTTTGGTGGGAAGGGAACAGCGTTCTGTGCGCCTTCGGCATTGAGTCATGCCGGCCACATGACCACGGAGACGTCTTTGGACAGCACTGGCTCTTTTAGAAATGGAGATGAGCACCACTCCCTAGAGTCAGGAACGACTAGCACATATGTGCAAGGGAAACCGTTACCTTTGCTTTTAAACTTGAAACGTGGACTCTTGGGAGAAAGATATGAGGGTGCTCAAGGTGTGAAGATCAGAAGCAGGATTATGTTTCATGATGCTTAGGATCCTTTTAGTCTTCTTCTTCTTCTTGGAAGGAGAATTGACTTCCACCATGCAGCACTTTTAGCAGATTCCACCCCCTGCCAATGTGGCACTGTAATTAATGTGGGGCTGGGAAAATCTTACAGATTGATAGAAAAAGAAGGGACTTCAGAAGTCATCTGAGGAAAGAAGAAAGAAGGGAAGAGAAGAGAAGGAATGGGAAGGAAAGGAAAAGAGGAAGGGAAGAGGAGGAAAGGAAAGGGAGAAGAAAAACACTAGAAAGAAAAGGAAAGGAAGAGTGGAAAGAAAAGTGAGAAAGGAAAGGAGAGGAGGAAAGGAAGAGGAGGAAAGGAAAGAAAAGGAAAAGGAGAGAGGAAAGGAAAGGAGACGGGAAGAAGAGGAAAGGAAAGGAAGAGTGGAAAGGAAAGGAAGAAAAAAAACAGGGAAAGGAAAGGCGAAATAAGGAAAAGAAAGGAAAGGAAAGGAAAGGAAGAAGAAAAACAGGGAAAGGAAAGGAAAGTGGTGGTCTTTCCGCTCTTGTTTTAATATTTCATTAGTGACTCCAAGTTAAAATTCAGTCCTGAATAAAACTCCAGAATCAACACATATGAAGAATCTTGTGGGAAGAATGTATGAATTTTATAAATGGGTTTGAAATATTGTATAGGGAACCATATGTTAACCAACCCAGGTTTCAGTAAAGTTTTTACAGCCTTCCCAATCTTTTAAACTAATTAAAATACAAGAATTCAACACTTATTTCAAATTGTAAACACACACAAGCAAACACACAAAACACAAATAACACAATGTAAACATAATTATAACACTCACAGTGTTCAAACCAAGAGACCCATAGCAATAGCAATAGCAGTTAGACTTATATACCGCTTCATAGGGCTTTCAGCCCTCTCTAAGCGGTTTACAGAGTCAGCATATTGCCCCCAACAATCTGGGTCCTCATTTCACCCACCTCGGAAGGATGGAAGGCTGAGTCAACCTTGAGCCGGGGAGATTAGAACCGCTGAACTGCAGATAACAGTCAGCTGAAGTGGCCTGCAGTACTGCACCCTAACCATTGCGCCACCTCGGCTCGACCCAATCAGAGGTGGGTTCCTACCAGTTCGCACCAGTTCGGTAGAACCGGTTCGTCAAATCTACCGGACCCGTTAGAAGAGGTTCCACCAGTGGACCCAGAAAGCAGGCCACACCTACAGAAGAGATTCCAAAAATTTTTGAAACCCATCACTGGACCCAATCCACATCACCTGGTGAACCCCTTCGCTACAGTCAACATGTACACACATTCACACCCCTCAAGTGTCATCACATACACACTTCCATACCAGTGGTGGGATTGATTCATTTTTTTTTTACTACTGGTTCTGTGGGATTGGCTTAGTAGGTGTGGCATGGCTTGGTTTGTGTGGCAGGGAAGGATATTGCAAAATCTCCATTCCCTCCCCACTCCAGGGAAAGGATATTGCAAAATCTCCATTCCCTCCCCACTCCAGGGGAAGGATCCTGCAAAATCTCCATTCCCTCCTCATTCCGGGGGAAGGATACAGCAAAATCTCCATTCCCTCCCCACTCCAGGGGAAGGATACAGCAAAATCTCCATTCCCTCCTCATTCCGGGGGAAGGATACTGCAAAATCTCCATTCCCTCCCCACTCCAGGGGAAGGATACTGCAAAATCTCCATTCCCTCCCCACTCCAGGGGAAGGATATTGCAAAATCTCCATTCCCTCCCCACTCCAGGGAAAGGATACTGCACAATCTCCATTCCCACTCCACTTCAGGGGAAGGATCCTGCAAAATCTCCATTCCCACCCCACTTCAGGGGAAGGATATTGCAAAATCTCCATTCCCACCCCACTTCAGGGAAAGGATACTGCAAAATCCCCATTCCCTCCCCACCCCACTAACCTGCTTCCCAGCTCCCTTCTCCTGTTCAGGGCAACAAAAGAAGATCGGCTGGGCGGGGCCAGCCTTTTTGCCAGTTCTCCGAACTACTCAAAATTTCCGCTACCGGTTCTCCAGAACCTGTCAGAACTGGCTGAATCCCACCTCTGTTCCATACCCAGGACAAGCTCCCTTATAAAAAAGTCTCACTATACCCCATTTGCCTCTTTGCTTTCGGGAACAAATAATTCTCCTTCACTCACAGCTTCTACGGATTTTATTTTTATTCACTCTTGTGCAACACTGGCTAGTGTTGAGAGCCCGAATTATGTTTCACTCATGCAAGAGTAAATAAATAAATTCATTTCTGAAGGGATGTTGACATTGGATCCTTCTTGGTTTGATCCAGGTTTTTTTGGACTCCCTAAAGGAAGAGTTTAATTTGTGCTCCTTTAAAAAATGACCCAGAAGGCCCACTTACTGAGTACAACTGTGAGGAGCCAAAGCCCCCTTTAATGGTCGACTGAGAGTAAATGAAATGGAGGCATAGCAAACGCCTGATAATGAGCTTCAATTATTTTCAATAGGCAGTGAAATTTCCCCGAGAGGCCTGTCTTTTGCTTACTGTAAGCAAAGCAAAAGAAAGTTTTTTGAAGTGTAACGTAATCTTCAACTCTTCTTCTACCAGCTTTCTTTTACACTGGTCTGCCTTTTTTGGGAGGGTGGGGGGTGAAGGAAAGGAAAGAAAGTTGGGTCCAATAATAATACTAATAATAATCTTAGATTTTGATGTCCAAACACTTTCCGTTCTGAATTCTCTTGAAAATGCCGGGTCAAATTACGGTGGTTCTGACCCAGGCTTCCCCAGCAGCACAAAGCCGAGTCCTCATCCCGATAAACCCCTTTTGTTTAATGGACAGTGAATTCCTCTCCAACAAAGTCTTTCCTCTCCCACAGTCTTTCAAGATAGCTCCCAATTGCCGACCTTTATCAGCCTTGGAGAGTGGCCAGGCCGATATCTTTCAGACGCCGCAATACTTGGCAAGAATGCAGGAATGAACTAATGGTCTCCTGCAAACTCCACTCCCCTTTCGCTCCTCTTTTATTCCCTCTGGGAGGGGCCATTCACCCTCCACCTGCGGCATTACTCCTAAGTCGGCCCTTGTTCCTCAGCTGTTCTCTTTGTCTGGCAACTCTGTGCATGCGCACACTGGGAACAGGCTCCAGCTGTTCGTCTGCTTCACTGATGTCTGACTCCAAAGGCAGCTGATAACTGTCGAACAGTAAGGTCACAAGACCCATTCCAAGACTCACTGATGACTCACTCCTGACCAATCACAAGACCCTCACTTGACACACCCACATCTGAAGTCCCGATACGGACACTGACATCCCCTTAAAGTGTTCTGCTGATGTTACCTAACCTGGTAACAAAATGTTCGGAAACCAACTCAGAAGCTCAGAGAACAAACCCTCATCCTCAAGTCACTGATGACTCACACCTGACCCATCCCAAGACCCTCACTTCACACATGCACAGAAGAACCCAGGTGGTCTGACCCAGGCTTCCTTAGAAATCAAAAGCAAAGTTCAGTCCAGAGGTGGGTTCCTACCAGTTTGCACCTATTCGGTAGAACCGGTTCGTCAAATCTACCGAACCGGTTAGAAGAGGTTCCACCAGTGGACCCGGAAAGCAGGCCACACCTACAGAAGAGATTCCAAAATTTTTTGAAACCCACCACTGGTCCTTGGATATGATTATTCTACACTATCACGCTCATATTTATAAAACTCAGTGCCTCTGTGAAAGGTAAGGATGACTACTGCGTTTGTGGTGCAATCAGAACATTGCATGTGTTGAAGTTGTTTTAACGCAAACCAAAGATGCCTTTTAAAAAACAAGTTTACATCCTATTCTTATGCATGCCAGTGCTGTGTGTGAGGTAATTTAAGGTGGTTCTGACAAGTGTCATCGGCATCTTCATATCCGGTCACATGGGCGGCAAGCCACTCCCATCCAGTCACATGGGTGGCAAGCCACTCCCACAAAGGAGGCCACACCCATAGAGTAGGTTCGAACAATTTTTGAAACCCACCACTGATTCAGTCAGCAAGGCTTATCAAACAGTCTTTCAGAGGAATGTTTATCCACACGCACCTTATCTCGTGAGGATTGCTGCCAGATACACTAGTGCCCAAACACAGAGCAAGGCAAAACTTGGCACAGAGTTTCCCACAAACAGAACTTTCCAGACCGATAAATGAATTGTTTCCTGCAAAAGCCCACTCCCCATTTGCTCCTCTGTTGTTTTCTATGGGAGGGGCCAATCACCTCCAAGCTGTGGCTTTACTAGTGAGTCAACCCTGCTTTCTTAGTTCTTCTTGTCTTCTGGCAGCTCACTGGGAACAGGCTCCAGCTGTTCCTCTGCCTCACTGCTGTCTAGCTCCCTCTCTGCCTCCGACGCAGAGCCGTTGTCTGAGCTTTCCTCAATCCCCAGGAATGGCCCATGTTCCTCCCCAACCTCCTCACTGTCCGACTCTGCTGCCAGCTCCGCAGGTCGCTGGTGGACCACAACACCAGGACTGACATCCCCTTAAACTGTGCTGATGATGTCATCTAGTCTGGTAGCAAAACGTTCAGAAACCACCCCTCACAAGCTCGGAGAATGGACCTTCACCCTCTCTCTTTCCTTTTCCATTTTTTCCCCTCAGCGCCGAGAAATCTCACGGAGAAATCCTGCTTCCAGCTCACTTGAGGAAAGCGCCTTCGAGTGTAAAAGAAATCCAGCGGGGAGAGGCGAAGTGTGAAAAGCCTCTTGGAGCAGTGAAAAGATGGAGGCCCAGTGGACATCTTTCAAATGAGCCACTTTAAACACCTGAAGCATGAAACGGCATTGGCATGGGCCACGATCAAACCCAAATGCAAAAAAAGGAAAAAAAAGAACTAAAAGTGAAAACACGTCATGACGGAGTTTGGATAAAGCCCAGCACACAATAAACAAAAATTGTAGGCAGCTTTCCTGCTTGTTTCATCTCCAGCCTCATTTTTTTTTTGCCTACTTATTGAATTTCGTTTTCTTCCCACCCATTGCGTTCCATTTCTTCTCCTCTCCATGAAATCTTCCTGCTTCGTCTCTCCAGGAAGCCTGCCGTGAGCCACGGTTTCTGACTCTTTCGGAACAAGCTACCAACGCTAGCCTCGAGGATAGGCTGGCTGCTCCGCTGGGCCGACAGCAGGCAAGCTTCAATTCCTGCCTTCTAATAAGGAAGAAATGGGGAGCCCTTCTTTTGACCGAGCAGCAGACTTGGGTTGCCTAGTTTGAGATTCAAATCACACAGTGCAAACTGCAGTGATGTTATGGGGAAGGGAAGAGAAAGGGAGGGAGGAAGGAGAAGGGGGGGGAAGGAAAGGAAAGGAAAAAAGGAAAGGAAAATAGAGTGGAGAGAGGAGAGGAGGAGAAGAAACGAAAACAGAATGGAGGGAGGGAAGGGGAGTAGTGGAAAGGAAAGGAAAGGAAAAAGGAGTGGAGGAAGAAGAGGACAGAAGAGGAGGAAGGAAGGAAGGAAAATAGACGAGAGGAAGGGGAGGAGAGGAAAGGAAAGATAAGGAAAGGAAAGAAAGGAAAGGAAAAAAGGAGTGGAGGAAGGGAAAGACAGAAGAAGAGCAAGGAAGGAAAATAGCGGGGAGGAAGGGGAGGAGAGGTAAGGAAAGATAAGGAAAGGCGTGGCATGACAAAACCGCGGTCCACTAAAGCGCGCCCGATTAAAGCGCGTCGCTGACATCAGCAGCAGCGCGACAACAACGACCGCAGAGAAAAAAGGGCGCTTTAAAAGGCGCCTTTAAAGCAAGCCGATTCACGTAAAGGTAAGGTTTAGGTTTAGGTTTAGGGTTAGGGTTAGGGTTAGGGTTAGGGTTACGTTAAGCATTAGGGTTAGGGTTAGGTTAAGGGTTAGCGTTAGGTTTAGCGTTAGGTTTAGCGTTAGGTTAAGGGTTAGGTTTAGGGTTAGGTTAAGGGTTAGGTTTAGGATTAGGTTTGGGGGGGGGGGTTAGGTTTAGGTTTATGCGTTAATTTTAGCTTTACCGCTCACAGCGTGCTGTTTTCGTCACACTGTGATGACGTCAGGTACGCGGTTTCGTCAAGCGCGCTTTAGTCGACCGCGGTTTTGTGGTGGAACCAAGGAAGGAAATGAAAGGAAACAAAATGAAAGGAAAAAGGATTGGAGGAAGGGCAGGACAGAAGAGTAGGATGGAAGGAAGGAAGAAAGAAAGGAAAATAGAGGGGAGGAAGGGGAGGAGAGGAGAGGAAAGGAAAGGAAAAAGGATTGGAGGAAGGGAAGGACAGAAGAGGAGAAAGGAAGGAAGGAAGGAAAATAGAGGGGAGGAAGGAGAGGAGAGGAAAGGAAAGGAAAGGAAAGGAAAAAGGATTGGAGGAAGGGAAGGACAGAAGAGGAGAAAGGAAGGAAGGAAGGAAGGAAGGAAGGAAGGAAGGAAGGAAGGAAGGAAGGAAGGATTGATTCTTACACTAGGTGCTTGCTCCTCATTCATGACCAGCTGAATACAAATCCAGCAAAATTTGGAAGGCTTCATCTGGCACGCTGGTGACCTAACCCTTTCCATTGGCATTCTGTTGCAGCCTGAGGATAGATTTCTGCTGGGGAACATCTGTTGATTTCTTTTATTTATATACTGGAATTTATACCCCACTTCAATTGCTGGTGTCTCTAAGCTGCAAACAGGCCCCACATCCATAGATCAGGTTGAACAATAAATAGCTGGTAACAAGGCAGTCAAATATATATCTACATATATAACACCAGGTGCATCAATGACATTAAACAAAGATTCCAATGTCAGAGGAAGCCGCCCTACAACATGTTGAAGGAGCCACTTTCATACAGCTATTCATGCACAGGAAGCAAAAATGGAAGATAAGGCATTTGTCTCGTACAGCCTTCTCTGTCCCTGTGCTTTAGCAGAAGGACAGAATCAAGATCATGTGATGTGTTAATACCACTTTATAATGCCTTGGTAAGGCCACACTTGGAGGATTGCATCCCATTTTGGTTGCCATGATACCAAAGAGATGTTGAGAGTCCTGGGAAGAGTGCAGAGAAAAGCAAAGAGATGATCAGGGGAGTGAAGGCTAAACCATACGAAGAACGGTGGCAGGAATTGGGTATGTCTCATTTAATGAAAAGAAGGACTAGGGGTGACATGATAGCAGTCTTCCAATATTTGAGGGGCTGCCACAAGGAAGAGGGGGTCAGTATATTCTCCAAAGCATCTGAAGGCAGGACAAGAAGCAATGGACAAGAAACGTACGACAATATGCAGAGGGCACAGAACGCGGTTGCTTTCCCACAGGAGTGGTACCTTTTGATCTACTCGCACATGCATCCCTTCAAACAGCTAGATGGACAGCAGGGGTGTGTTTCAACCGGTACGGACCGGTACAGTCATACTGGATGGTGAAATTTAGCGGGCCTTCCTGTACCTGATGGTCAGGAGGCCCCATACCGGAACACTTCCTCCCCTTGTTCCCTCTTTCACTTCGCCCCACCCATCCTCACCATGCTGCCAGAAAGTTCTCAGAAGAAGAACCAGAAGAAGAAAGAACTGATGAGTGGCTGGGGGGAGGGGCCAGGATGTTCGGGAAGGGAGAAGAGGCAGAGGGGCTGGAAGTGTGTGTGTAAGGTGGTCAGTAATGTTGAAGACCAGCAAGGACAGCCATATTTCCTCTGTAAGTAGCTATTTTATTGTTTCGTGTACTTATTTTATTCTTATTTAAGTAGTAAGTGCAGAAAATAATACATTTCCTTTTTATATATATCTTCTTTTTGTAGGTCATTCCTTGGGGCAAAGAATTCAGTGACATCGACTTGGCCACTCCCACCCAGTCACATGACTGCCAAGCCACTCCCACCCAGTCACATGACTGCCAAGCTACTCCCACCCAGTCACATGACCACCAAGCCACTCCCACAAAACAGGCCACACCTACAGAATAGGTTCTAAAAAAAATTGGAACCCACCACTGATGGACAGCGACAGGGTTTCATCATTTTCCCAGTCATATACAGTACAATAGATGGATGGTATCCGACTGGACTGATTTTAAATAGCGCGGAGAAAAGTAGTGATGCAGGGAGAAACAAAATAGTTGTGGGAGAAAGTATCACGACAACCTTCTGTTTACAAGGCAAGGGTAGCAGCCACTGCGCTATTGCATGGTTTCTGTAAAAAGTAGCTTTAGAACACATTAGAGACCTTTCAGCGTGATCTCAGTATCTCAATAGAGACAATTGAGGCATCATTTTCTTTTCTTTTGCAACATAACTAATGAACTGATGGGACTTCACCTGTGACGAAATTCACCAGCCAAAACAAATATTTGCCCTTGAGGTCAGTTGAGGGGGAAAGGAGACTTTAAAATCACAGTAGGAAAATAGGTGAGGTGTGATCAAGTCTCTCTCTCTCTCTCTCTCTCTTTTCCTCCTCCTCCTCCTCCTCCTCCTCTTCTTCTTCTCTTGTCTCTTTCTCTCTTTCACTCTCTCCTCCACTCCCCCATTTTCCTCTTTCACTCTTTCTCTCTTTTCCTTTCACTTACTCTTTCACTTCTCTTTTTAACCATCTCTCTCTCTCTTTCACTGTCTCTCTGACATTCCCTCACACTTTCTTTCTCGCTCTCTTTTTCACTCTCTCCCTCTCTTTCACTCTCTTTTTCCTCTTTTTCTTTCATTCTTTCATTCACTCTTTCACCCTCTCTCCCTCTCTCCCTCCATCACTCACTCTCTTTCTCTTTCATTTTCTCTTTTAAACTATCTCTTTCTCGCTCGCTCTCTCATGCTCTCTGACACTCTCTGACACTCTCTTTCTCACTCTTTCTCTCTTTCTTTCTCTTTGACTCTTAGACTCTCATCCTGTCACTCACTCTTTCTGTTTCTTTCACTGTTTCTCTGACATTCCCTCACACTCTCTTCTTCTCTCTTTTTCACTTTCTCCCGCTTTCACTCTCTCTTTTTCTCTTTCCTTCATTCTTTCTTTCACTCTTTTACTTTCTCTCCCTCTCTTCCTCCATCACGCACTCTCTTTCTCTTTCACCCTCTCTCTCTCTCTTTCTCTCTCACTATCTCTCTGACATTCTCTCCCACACTCTCTTTTTCACTCTCACTCTTTCTCTTTCACACTCTCTCTCTTTCTTTCTCTTTGACTCTCTCTTTCTCTGTCACTCACTCTTTCACTTTTTTACTCTTTCTTTCTTTCTTTCCTTCTTTCTTTCTCTTTCACTATCTCTCACACTTTGTCTCTTTTTTCACTCCCTCTTTTTCTCTTTCTCTTTCATTCTCTCTCTCTCTCTTTCTATCTCCCTTTCTCACTCCCTTTCTCTCTGTGTATGTCTATCTGTAAACTGTCACTCACAGCATTCTGTTAGTTTCAACCTGCAGGGCATATCTGAGTGCTAAAAATAGGCCATTGAGAAGAGCTGTCATAAGGAACATAAAGGGCATTGTGTACTTGCCAAGCCCCCCCCCCTTTTAAACAGAGAATACAGCTTGTCCTATCCTTGTATCTTCTGAAGACTAATACAAAGTAGAGATGTTACAGATGCCGCCAAGCTTCTATTTCTTTGCACTTCCCCAATAAAATAGCAATAGACATCCTATTTACAAAAGCTCCCTCCAGGCTATGCTGCAGAAAGCATCAAAACTCAGCGCCTGGAGCAACTTCCGCCAAGGTGTCCGCTTTGGTGAGGTGGTGATTCTCTTTCTGATTGATGTCTTGACCTTTTGGACTTCATCCTACTCCTGCTCGGGGGGAGAAGAACAGCTGATCAATGCAGGCGAAAATAAAAGAGGGTTAAAAAAAGGAGATCAAAAAAAGTTTGGAGAAATCAGTTCACTCGCAGCCTACACTGCACAGCTCGGGGATTCATGTCTGCATATGCGGACCATCTTGAGCTCCTGGCTGAAGAATGGGAAATGGATGGAGTACATTTCATAAAATATAAAGTCACCTGCATGGGCATGCAAATGATATTCGATGTGGGGTTTTTTTTGGTTAAAACAAACAAACAAACAGAATTATTATTTGTGGCGATCATAGAATGGTTATCTCCAGTTAAGACAGTGGAAAGAGTGCAGAGAAGAGCAACCAAGATGATTAGGATAGAATAGGATAGGATAGGATAGGATAGGATAGGATAGGATAGGATAGGATAGGGATAGGGATAGGGATAGGGATAGGGATAGGAATAGGAATAGGAATAGGAATAGGAATAGGAATAGGAATAGAATAGAATAGGGAATAGAATAAGAAATAGGAATAGAAATAGAAATAGAATGGAATAGAATAAGGAATAGGAACAGGAATAGAATAAGGAATAGGAATAGAATAAGGATTAGGAATAGAATTAGGAATAGAAATAGAAATAGAATAGAATAAGGAATAGGAATAGGAATAGGAATAGGAATAGGAATAGGAATAGGAATAGGAATAGGAATAGAATAGAATAAAGAATATGAATAGAATAGGGAATTAGAATAGAATTAGGAATAGGAATAGGAAAGGAGAATGGAATAGAATGGAATAGAATAAGGAATAGGAATAGGAATAGGAATAGGAATAGAATAAGGAATAGGAATAGAATAAGGAATAGGAATAGGATTAGGAATAGGAATAGGAATAGGAATAGGAATAGGAATAGGAGTAGAGTAGAATAGAATAGAATATCAGGAGAACCTATACAATCTCAGCCAAGTGACTGTCCAGTCTCTTCTGAAAAATCTCCAGCAATGAAGCACCCACAACTTCTGACAGCAAGCAGCTCCACTGGTTGATTGTTATGGAGTTTTTTCTTTAATTTCAGGCTGCTTCTCCCTTTCATCACTTTCCAACATATTATTTCTTATCCTGCCCTCTGGTCTTTGGGAGAATAATTTGACTTCCCTCTTCTTTGTGGCAGGGCCCTCAAATACTGGAATATGGCTATCATGTCACCCCCTAGTTCTTCTTTTCTCTAGATTAGCCAAACTCAAATCCTGCCACCGTTCTTCATATGTTTTAGTCTCCAGGCCTTTGATCTTCTTAGTTGCTCTTCTCTGAACCTTTTCCAAAGTCTCAACATCTTTTCTGTCATGCGGTGGCCAAAATTGGTTGCAATAATCCAGGTGTGTGGTCTTACAAGGGTTTTGTAAAGTGGTACTAAGACCTCACATGATTTGATTCTAGGCCTCTGTTTATACAACCAAGGATTGCATTAGAGGAATGATTAGAGGCTAATACTGTCAACATTCAATTCGTGAATCCAAATAAAACTCCAGGATCATTTCATTTCTGAAAATCTTACCATTTATTGAGTACACTGCATTTGTAATATCGAGGCAAAACTAACTCTGAGATTCCCAAACACCAGTTCATAGAATTAAACAACTGTTTTCCCAGCCAAACCCCCAACCTTTCACATAGTCCATGTAAACAAATTCTCTTTGTTATGGGAACCGTCTGCTTCAACTTCACACCTATTGCAATGACCTTGAAATGGCTCCAGGCTTTCAACATGGTCTTCCGCTGAATCATAGACATTTTGCTTCTCCAACTGACCCTTTCGAAAACAACACCTCCTCTCCTTACTCTAATGACATTGAAACGAAGAGGCACATAGCTGCCAAGGTTTCAAATCCACGACAAACACATTTGAATGGTTGCATGAACTGGTTAAGACACTAAGCTTGTCGATCACAAGGTCAGCAGTTCGGCAGTTCAAATCCCTAGCGCTGCGTCCTGGAGTGAGCTCCCGTTACTTGTCTCAACTTCTGGCAATCTAGCAGTTTGAAAGCATGTAAAAATGCAAGTAGAAAAATAGGGACCACCTTTGGTGGAAGGTAGCAGCATTCTGTGCACCTTGGCATTTAGTCATGCCGTCCACATGACCACAGGAGATGTCTTCAGACAGCGTGGGCTCTTTGGCTTTGAAACTGAGGTGAGCACTGCCCCCTAGAGTCGGAACGACTAGCACATATGTGCAAGGGGAACTTTTACCTTTGTTTGATTAAAGAAAGACTAGGGGGTGACATGATAGAAATGTTCCAATATCTAAAGGATGACAAGTTAGGAAACTTATCCTTAATTCCAGGTTCCTTCTCTCCTTTATTAACTTTCCATCCTTTTGCTTCTTGTCCTGCCTTCAGAGTGCTTTGGAGAATAGGTTGACCCTCTCTTCTTTGTGGCAGCCCCTCAAATATTGGAACCAGTGACATGCAGTGAGGTTTACGGCTGGTGAGGCACTGACACAGGGGTTTCAAATTTTTTTAGACTTGTGGACTTCAACTCCCAGAATTCCACAGCCAGGCATGCTCATTTCCGATTTAAAGCGACAGCATTTGCTTTTCCTCCTTTGCGAAAAAGTTTTCCTTCATTCTTTTCCTCTCCCTCCCCCTCCTTCCTCCCTCTCTCCCTCCCTCCCCTCTCTCATCAAACAGAGACACGCACACAGAGAAATTAGATCCCTCTCTCACTCACTCAATCTCAAACAAACACAAACACAGAAGTTGGATTGGATATATTTTCCAATGGCTTGAAAGTAGCTCCTCTGCCATAACCCCCCCCTCCCTTGCTACCTTCCAATTTGAGCCTTTGATTGCAGGTGGAGTCACGTTGCCTTTTCAAACTTGTAATCAGTGAAGCTGAGCTTATATACTTTTATCCAGGTGTCTGTGTGTGTGTGTGTGTCTGTGTGTCTGTGTCTGTGTCTGTGTGTGTGTGTGTGTGTGTCTGTTGTGTGTGTCTGTGTCTGTGTGTGTGTGTAAAGGCAACGTAGCTCTGCATGCAATCAAACTTCACTTGGGGAGGGATCTACACTTGAGGATGAAGTTTGACTTCCTCCCCCTCCCTCTGACCCACACACATACCTTTTCCAGCTGTTTCAGAGAGGATTTCAACTCTGCTCTTGCCTGCCATCATGAAAAGAAAAAAAAATGTAAAAGGAAAAAGACAAGAGCTGAAGGCTGAGCTAGTTGCTGACAGAGTCACCGTGGGGATGACTCTGCTTAACTGTTTAAAAAAGCCTCTAAAAAAAACGCCCTCTACAGGAGGAGGCAGGAGAATGACTTGCCTCACTTACGTCAGGAATTTTTCGACTTTTAACTCTTGCTTAGCTCTGCTCGAGTGATCATAAAGTCAGACTAGATGAGGCACCTTGTTCTCCTGCCACCTCCTGTAGACGGCACTTTTTAAGAGGCTTTTTTAAACAGTTAAGCACTAAGCAGAGTCATCCACTGTGACTCTGGCAGCAACTAGCTCAGCCTTTTTCCTTTAATTTTTCTTTTCTTTTCATGATGACAGTGGTGAGGCTCTGCCTCCCCTGATTGCACGTCCCTGATTGGAACCGTACATTCATGCCATCCCTAGCCTTCTTTTTGTTAAACTAGACATACTCATTCCCTGCTTTGCTTGCTTATTGTTCGGCTGCCTGCTTATTATTTTACTATTAAGTAACACGCTTGGTAGCAAATTGGAAGAAGAACGTCCCTTAGCCAGATGTTTCAGTCCTGATTTCAATAGAACAAGGACGGAGCCCATCTATGTTGTTAATACACAAGCCACATCCTGTTGTTGCTCACAAAAGAAGCATATCTATTCATGAAAACAAACAAACAAGCAGATAAGAAACAAAGCCGCTGATCAAGAATGGGAAGGATGGCTTTGTTCTCACCAATTCATTTGTTTCCTCTTATTTGCATGCTTCTTTAATGTTTGCTTTGCAGTAAGCCCTTTTCATCCTAAACTTGTCTATTGCAGGGGTATCAAACTCAAGGCTCATGGGCAGGGGTGAAATCCAGCAGGGTCTGGCAGGTTCTGGAGAACCGGGGGCAGAAGTTTTGAGTAGTTTGGAGTGCCAGCAAATGCCACCTCTGGCTGGCCCCAGACTGGGGTAAGAATGGAGATTTTACAGTATCATTCCCCTGGAGTAGGGTGGAATGGAGATTTTGCAGTATTCTTCTCCTGCCACACCCACCAAGCCATGCCCACAGAACCGGTAGTAACAAAATTCAACTTCACCACTGTCCATGGGTCAGATCTGACCCTTGGGTTGCTTAAATCTGGCCAGCAAAGTTGGCCTGGAAATAGCCAAAGACTAGACCATGGTGCCTCTGGCAGCCAAAAACGGGGCACGGGGGGATGTACAGCTTCTGCGTGGCCCATTTGCAGCACGAATGGCTTCCTGAAACACTTTGCTAGCCAAAATGGGGCACGGGGAGCATGCAGCCCATTTTGGGGCTGGACAGCCCCCTGCAGCATTTTGCTGGCCACAATGCCCCCCATACCCCATTTTGGCTGGCAAAATGCGGCAGGAGGCCATCCAGGCTGTCCTTCTCCCCCCCCCCCCCCTCCGCCCCCAGGCTGATCCACAGAGGGAAGCTACAATGCGATTGGGCCCTTGAAGAAATCCAGCTTGGCACCCCTGGTCTATTGCTATGGAAAGGGGATTTAAGAATATACTGCAAAATCTCCATTCCCTTCCTCCTCCAGTGGAAGATACTGCAAAATCCCCATTCCTTTCCCCACTCCTGGAGAAGTATACTGTGAAATCCCCATTCCCTACCCACTTCATGGGAGGATACTACAAAATCCCAATATCTCCCCACTCCTGGGGAAGGATACTGCAAAATCCCCATTACCTCCCCACTCCAGGGAAGGATACTGCAAAATCCCTATCCCCCCCACTCCAGGCGAAGGATACTGCAAAATCCCCATTTATGACACCACTCCCAAGGGAAGGACACTACAAAAATCCCTATTCCCTCCCCAACTCCAGGGAAAGGATACTGCAAATCCCCATTCCCTCCCCATTCAAGGGAAGGATACTGCCAAAATCCCTATTCCCTTCCCCACTCCTGGTGAAGGGATACTGCAAAATCTCCATTCCCTCCCCACTCCAGGGGAAGGACACAAAATCCCTATTCCCTCCCCACTCCTGGTGAAGGATACTGCAAAATCCCCATTCCCCCCCACTCCAGGAGAAGGATATTACAAAATCCCCATTATCTCCCGACTTCATGGGAAGGATACTGCAAAATCCCCATTCCCTCCCCACTCCAGGCGAAGGATACTGCAAAATCCCCATTCTGACCCCACTTCAGGGGAAGGATACTACAAAATCCCCATTCTGACCCCACTCCAGGGGAAGGACACTACAAAATCCCTATTCCTCCCCACTCCAGGGGAAGGATACTGCAAAATCCCCATTCCCTCCCCATTCCAGGGGAAGGATACTGCAAAATCCCCATTCCCTCCCCACTCCAGGGGAAGGACACTACAAAATCCCTATTCCCTCCCAACTCCAGGGGAAGGATACTGCAAAATCCCCATTCCCTCCCCATTCCAGGGGAAGGATACTGCAAATACCCTATTCCCTCCCCACTCCTGGTTGAAGGATACTGCAAAATCCCCATTCCCTCTCCACTCCAGGGAAGGATACTGCAAATCTGCATTACCTCCCCACTCCAGTGAAGGATACTACAAAATATCCATTTCCCTCCCCACCCCACTACCCTGTTTCCAGATCCGTTCTCTGTGCAAGGAAACAAAGAAGACCCAACCGATCAACAGAGGTGGTATTTGCTGCTTCTTCGAACTACTCCACAATGTCCGCTACCGTTCACCAGAACTGGTGAGAACCAGCTGAATCCCACCTCTGCAGTCTAAACCATCTCAAGTAAATTTAGTGAACACATACTCCACAATGCTTGATTAAGTAGCCAACCGAAGACCTGGGCAGCAAAGTATAATAAATTGCTAATATTGCTATTTTTTTTTAACCAGACAAGTAAGACCTTCTAGGGTTTAAAAACCGGACTGCAACCAGGGGTCCTTTGCCCTCACCTTTGCTTCGACAGCCTGTCTGAAATTCATTTGAGCTGTCGCTCACAACTGGACAGCCGGAGTGCTGATTTATCAATTTAAGGAGAGACAGATGTGTAATTTATTGGTTCGTGACACCCGTTGACTTTTTTTTGATAAGCAGGGACAGATCTTCAAGATGTTGTCATGCTTGCTTGAAGTCGGGTGACATGCTATATTTTCCACATCAATTAATCTATAGCTCAATCATCAAGAAACAATTTCAATTATTTCTTCTTCTTCTTCTCTCTTCTTCTTCTTCTTCTTCTTCTTCTTCTTCTTCTTCTTTTTTTCTCTTCCTCCTCTTCTTCTTCTCCTCCTCCTCTTCTCTTCTTTTTCTTCTTCCTCCTCCTTCTCCTCCTCCTCTTCCTCCTCTCTTCTTCTCCTCCTTTTCTCCTCCCCCATCTTCTCCGCCTCTTCTCCTCCTCCTCCTCTTCCTCCTTCTCCTCCTCCTTCTCTTCCTCTTTCTCTTCTTCTTTTTCTCCTCCTCCTCTTCTTCTTCTTCTCCTCCGCCTCTTCCTCTTCTTCTTTTTCTCCTCCTCCTCCTCCTTCTTCTCCTCGCCTCTTCCTCCTCCTCTTCTTCTTCTCCTCCTTCTTCCTTCCTCCCCTCTTCTTCCATCTCCTCCTCCTCTTCTTCTTCCTCCTCCTCCTTCTTCCTCCTCCTCTCTCTCCTCCTCCTCTTTCTTCCTCCTCTCATCTTCTTCTCCTCCTTCTTCCTCCTCTTCTTCCATCTCTTCCTCCTCCTCTTCCTCTTCTTCTTCTTCTCCTTCTCTCCTCTCCTCCTCCTCCTCACCCTGTTTTGGCAAAGGAGACATTTTTCTCAACGGTGTTAAACATTGTTGTTCTTTTTTCCAAGTTGTCAGTGTGGTGTCCCCCCCCCCCCCCGCTTGTAATGAATTGAGCAGGAGGCTTATGGAAAGATCTATTGCATTAGAGATTACATGAGGGACCAACTGTGTATGTCATGGTTTGTTTTCTTTTTAGTCCCTATCTACGCTGAGACTAACGTGACAGGGAAGTATACTGCATCAAATATAACAATAGCCTTGACTTTCACTGATGATTTACAATGATTTATAACAAAAGACAGTCACTCATCACAAAATCTCCAGGACCATAAAAGCCTACAAACTTGAAATTTGGCATGTATGTTCCTCTCGGCTTCTAGGTGCTCACTAAGAAAGGATTTGTTGAAATGACCATCAGATCATTAGTATTTCTTATACAGTAATTAACACGCTCTGATGCTAAGGAGTTCTACTCCCCCCCCATCTGAAAAGAACTCTGCTAACTGCCAGTTTCCTGATAGTAACACGCTCCGATGCTAAGGAGTTAGACATTCTACTCCCCCTTCCCACCTTGAAAAGTTCCACTTGCCTCACATCCCATTACCTCAGTTCAAATTGGCAGACGTTCACTCCTTCACTTAGGAGCGATCTGGGGCTCCTTACAGTACTAAGGAGTACTTAGTACCTTACAGTACATTTTGGTACCTCACCAAAATGTCTACACCTTCCACCTATGGAGCTGCTTCCGGATTCAAGGTGAAAGTCCCTTATGTGTTTCAATCACAGGCCACCACTGAGCCAACGGGTTGTAAACTGAATTTCTCCTGCATAGCCTGATCACATAGTTTTGTCGCAAAGCACGGGAATCCAGCTAGTGATTTACAAATCTAAGAGAAATTTAAGACAAGCCCAGTGACAGAACAACTGAATCCTTCTCAAGAAAACTCCCAATGAAATAAAAACCTACAGGCAAAGAACGGGAAAAAGTACCTGTAAGGTAGGGCTATGGATACCTACTCCCTTTGTTTATGTAGTCTCCCTAACTATGCAGATAAGAATCAGATGAAAGTGGGGTTGGAGACCTTTTCAAATCTGAAAAAGGCCATCAGAGAGCCTGAGACACTGCGACTGTCATAAATAGGAGTCAGTGGACAAGCGTCTGGATTTTGAACATGTGACCGTGGGGATGCTCTAATGGTCATAAGTGTGAAAAATAGTCCTATGTCACTTTTCAGTGTCATTGTAACTTGGGATGGTCACTAAATGAACTAAATGTCAGTCAGGGACTACTTGTATTTAAAATGGGGATAGGGGATGCCTGGTAAGAATAGAATAACAGGGCTATAGAAGTGGAGTGGAGTGGAGTAGAGTAGAATAACAGGGCTATAGAAGTGGAGTGGAGTGGAGTGGAGTGGAGTGGAGTAGAATAGAATAGAATAGAATGGAATGGATGGAATGGAATGGAATGGAATAATATAGAATAACAGGGCTATGGAAGTGGGAGTAGTGTAGAGTGTAGAGTAGAGTAGAGTAAAGTAGAGTAAAGTAGAATAGAATAGAATAGAATAGAATAACAGGGCTATGGAAGTGCAGTAGAGTAGAGTAGAGTAGGTAGAGTAGAGTAGAGTAGAGTAGAGTAGAGTAGAGTAGAGTAGAGTAGAGTGTAGAGTAGAGTAGAGTGTAGAGTAGAGTAGAGTACAATACAATACTACAATACAATAAAAGGGCTATAGAAGTGGAGTGGAGTGGAGTGGAGTGGAGTGGAGTAGGTAGGATAGGATAGGATAGGATAGGATAGGATAGGATAGGATAGGATAGGATAACAGGGCTATGGAAATGGAGTGGAGTGGAGGGAGTAGAGTAGAATAACAGGGCTATAGAAGTGGATAGAGTAGAGTAGAGTAGAGTAGGGTAGGGTAGGGTAGGGTAAAGTAGAAAGAATCAGAATAGAATAGAATAGAATAGAATAGAATCAATTGGACTGGACTGAACTGGACTAGAATAATAGTATGGAACAGAACAAAAAAGGAAAGAATGGAGTGGAGTGGAGTGGAGTAGAATAATGGAACAGAACAATAGGAAAAAAATGGAATGGAATCGAGTGGACTGGACAGTAGAGTAAAATAGAGCAGAGCAGAGCAGAACAGAACAGAACAATCCTTGTGAATTAGATCTGGGATGAGCAATTAAGAGCAATGAGCCATTAGGTGAGACGGCTTGAAAACATAGATGGCATTTTATATTTCATCCAATAAAGGATTATTTCTAGATCACAGGAAGTGACATTTTACTTTATTCTGGCTAGACTCTGTCCCAAGGGATGCCCAACCCGTTTCAGAAAAGGTCTAAGAGGAGGGCAGCAAGAATCACCAGGGCCTAGAAGCTATCGCCTCTGCAAAGAAATAGGATGAACTGAGCATGTCTAATGCCGAGAGGTCCCAAGGCTGCACTCTTCACGTACCTGAAGGAATGTCACTCAGAACAAAGTCATGCCTACTCTACGGATCCAGAATACAGGACAATGAAATAATTGACTTTGGCTTATTCTCAAGCAGGAAATCTAGGGATGGTCCAGCACGAACCCAGCGGCAAAATCCAAATCTCTCTAAGTCACACCTTATTCACATCTGGACTAAGGTGGGTCCCCATATAAAACTGTCAGAATCCCAAACGATCTATTCACACATGCTTTTATACTTCATTTAGTTTATGGCAGGGGTGTCCAACTTGGGAACTTTAAGACTTGTGGACTCAGCTCCCAGAATTCCCAGTGGTTTATGGGGTTACACGGGTAAGAAAAATGCGTTTGCATGAAAATAGATAAAAGCAGAAGTTGCTACAACGTTGTTGCTTGTCCAGCACATTTTAGAAGTGTATTTAGAAAGAAAACATATTAGCAAACCCAGTTGCCCCTATCTGGAGTGCTGCTCGTGGCCTAGAGGTAGAGCTCTCATCTCACAATCAGGAGGTTGTCAGTTCGATCCTAGGTAGAGGCAGATATTTCTCTCTCTGGGCACCCTGAGAATATATCTGCTGAATACAAGTCCGCATTGGCAACAGGAAGGGCAATGGGCCATTCAAACACTCTGGAGGCTCCATTCAGTTGTCCGGACTCCACCCTCCAAGGGATTATGGGGGTCGTTAAATGAAGATGATGAGTTTCTATCATGTTCCTCCTGAGCTAGGGACAATTACAGATACAACTCATTTCTTCTTTTATTTCAGCCATTTCGACTGAACAACATTTATTTAATGTCCGTTAAGATAGCAAGTGAATCTGGCTTTCCCATTGAAGGTCGCAAAAGGGGGTGATTCCGTGATTCCAGAAAACTACAGCCATCTTAAATATGAATGGCGGGACATTTCAAGTTTGATGTGTGTGTGGGGATGGTCCTCGGTCACTTTTTCCAATGCCGTTGTAACTTTAAATGGTCGCTAAATGAACTGCTGTAAGCCGAGGACTACCTGTAAGGCAGATTCCTCTACAAGCATTTCCTGTTTCCTTGGATACTGTGGCGAGGAACAGTGGCAACAACCTGGCTAATATCTTACCTTCGTCATACTTTGGATCAAATTTTATTCTTAGGTGTGTGGGAGCAAAAGAAGCTGCCACAAAATGGTGAGGAATGGTAGGAGAAAATTCTGCAAAGAGACTATTTTTCTAGGAGGAGGAGGAGGAGGAGGAGGAGGAGGAGGAGAAGAAGAAGAGGGGAGGAGGAGAGGAGGGAGAGGAGGAGGTGGTGGGAGAAGAGGAGGAAGAAGAAGAAGGAGAAGAAGAAGAAGAGGAAGAGGAGGAGGAGGAAGAGGGGAGGAGAAGAGGAGGAGGAGAAAGAGGGAGCGACAGGGGGGGGAGGGAAAACAAGAGGGAGAAGAGGAAGAGAGGAGGAGGAAAGAAAGAGAAGAGGAGAGGAGGAGGAGGAGGAGGGAGGAGGAAGAGGAGGAGGAGGTGAAGGAGAAGGAAGAAGAAGGAAGAAGGAGAAGAGAAGAAGAGGAGGAGGAGGAGGAAGAGGAGGAGGAGGTGAAGGAGAGGAGGAAAGAAGAAGAAGAAGAAGAAGAAGAGGAGGAGGAGGAGCAGGAGGAGAAGAGGAGGAGGAGGAGAGAGGGAGGAGGAGGAGGAAGAAGGAGAGGGGAGAGAAAGAGGAGGAAGAGGAGGAGGAGAAAAG
Source organism: Thamnophis elegans (assembly GCF_009769535.1). NCBI lineage: Eukaryota > Metazoa > Chordata > Lepidosauria > Squamata > Natricidae > Thamnophis > Thamnophis elegans. Next base: position 5,090,532 of record NC_045546.1, read on the forward strand.
AAGAAAAGAGGAAAGGAGGAGGAGGGGTGGAAGAGAGGAGGAAGAAGAAGGAGAAGAAGGAGAGAAGAGAAGAGGAGGAGGAAGAGGAGGAGGAGGAGGTGGAAGAAGAGGTGGAAGAAGAAGGAGAAGAAGAGGAGGAGGAGGAGGAAGAGGAGGAGGAGGAGAAGAGGAGGAGGAGAGGTGGAAGAAGAGGAGGAAGAAGAAGGAGAAGAAGACGAGGAGGAGGAGGAGGAGGAGGATGAAGAGAAGAGGAGGAGGAGGAGAGAGAGGGAGAGGAGGAGGTGGTGGGAGAAGAGGAGGAAGAAGAAGAAGGAGGAGAGAAGAGAAGAAGAGGAAGAGGAGGAGGAGGAAGAGGAGGAGGAGAAGGAATAAGAAAAAGAGGAGGAGGAAGAGAAGAGGTGGAAGAGGAGGAAAAGAAGAAGAGGAGGAGGAGGAGGAGGAGGAAGAGGAGGAGGAGGTGAAGGAGAGGAGGAAGAAGAAGGAGAAGAAGGAGAAGAAGAAGAGGAGGAGGAGGAAGAGGAGGAGGAGGAGAACAGAGGAGGAACAGGAGAAGGAGAAGAAGAGAGGAGCAGGAGGAAGGGGAGGAAAAGGAGGAGCAGGAGGAGAAGAGGAGGAGGAGGAGGAGAGGGGAGGAGGAGGGGGAGAAAGAAGAAGAGGAGGAGGAGCAGGAGAAGGAGGAGCAGGAGGAAGAGAAGAAGAAGAAGAAGAGGAGGAGGAGGTGGTGGAAGAAGAGGAGGAAGAAGGAGAAGAAGGAGAAGAAGAAGAAGAGGAGGAGGAAGAGGAGGAGGTGGAAGAAGAGGAGGGAGAAGAAGGAGAAGAAGAGGAGGAGGAGGAGGAAGAGGAGGAGGAGGAGAAGAGGAGGAGGAGGAAGAGGGAGGAGGAGGAGGAGGAGAAGAAGAGAGAGGAGGAGGAGGAGGAGGAGGAGAAGAGAAGAAGAGAAGAAGAAGAAGAAGAGAAGAAAAGAAGAAGAAGAAGAGAAGAAGAAAGAAGCGAGAAAAGAACGAAGAAGAAGAAGAAGAAGAGAAGAAAAGAAGAGAAGAAGAAGAAGTAGTAGTTGTTTCTTGATTATAAAAAAAAAATTCTCCGGATACCTGTTTACACAAAATTGTCCTCCTGGGATTTTCTGTTCCGCTCCATTTGACACTAAAAAAAAACAACAAGTAAATAAACAAACCAAAAACAACCTTTAATGCTAATGCAGAGAAGCCTGCTGAGGTCAAACATGTTTAAACGTGTGAGCAGAATTTCAATATTTATGGATATGTGAGCAGCGGTGAGTTTCACATTTTGTTTCCACGGTTCGCCCTGCATGCCCTCTTTGCATGCGCTGCTCACAGGGACGCCTTCGGTGCATGCCCCCAGCTCAGTAACATGCCTAACTAGGACAGCATAGAACTGGAGCAGAGAGGGCGCGGCCCCATCTGCAATTTCCACTATCTGTTCGGGCGAACTGGTCTGAACCGGCTGAATACCCTCTGGGAGCTGCAGTTGGATGACAAGAGAAAGCACCGTGTGTTTTGGGGCTCTGTTGGAGAAATTGTATGCATATCTGTGGTGGCCCAGCAGGAGCCATTGGAGCTGCCACTAGACTCCGAGAGCGAGGGGCCCTATGAGTCGGCCCTGGAGGATGTGGAGGACCCTGGACAGGGTTCCAACTCTGAGCAGGGCGCAGAAAGGCTGGTTGGCCACCAGGAGGTGCCTGAGCCTTGGACCAGTAGGGAGGAGACAAGGGAGAGTGATCCAGAAACCAGCAATGAGTTGTTCCTGGATGCACACCATCGAAGAGCTACTCGGCATCAAGAACATATGCAATTACAGGAGGTAATTGCTCTCAGCTGGTGGTCATTAGGCTCCTCCAGACTATAAAAAAGACTGCTTGTGACACGCCCTCTTGTAGAAGTCAACACATTGACTAAAGAGAACGTAACTAACTTGGCAGGCTGGATTGCTGCCAAGGTTTGTCTGAATTGCTGCCGAGGTTTGTCGGACTTGCTGCCAAGGTCCTTATCTGTTGTTTGCTTGGCTTTCAGCCACCGAGATTCTGGTCTTGTTATTAAAGGACATTCTAATTAAGCTTGTCGGCTTGGACGGAGGAGAGGGTCAGAACACATATCATTCTGCATCTCCCAAGTCAGCAAGCTTTGAAAATTGATATTTCTATAGTGTCTCGATGGAAGCGAGTATTTGTAGTCCAGGTTTGAAATGTGCTCTCTGAGCTTGGTTGTTTTGTTACAGGCATTTCATTACCCAACAAGGTAACATCATCAGTGCTAGAAGGAGTGGAGAGGAGGAGGAGGAGGAGATCAGTGGGATCTTGGTGCTCTCTGAGCTTGGTTTTTGTTACAGGCATTTCATTACCCAACTAGGTAACATCAATGCTTATCATATGTCCCTGTACCAATGAAATGTCTGCAAGAAAACAATTCTCTGTCTCTTTCTCTCTCTGTCTCTCTCTGTGTCTCTCTGCCTCTGTCTCTTCTCTGTGTCTCTCTGTGTCTCTCTGTCTCTGTCTCTCTGTCTCTCTGTGTGTCTCTGTCTGCCTGTCTGTCTCTCTGTGTCTCTGTGCCTCTCTGTCTCTGTGTCTCTCTCTCTCTCTGTGTCTCTCTGTGCCTCTCTGTCTCTGTGTCTCTCTCTCTCTGCCTCTGTCTCTCTCTCTGTGTCTCTCTGTGTCTCTCTGTCTCTGTCTCTCTCTCTTGTCTCTCTGTCTCTGTCTCTCTATCTGTGTCTCTCTGTGCCTCTCTGTCTCTGGTCTCTCTCGGTCTCTCCTGTGTCTCTGTCTGCCTGTCTGTCTCTCTGTGTCTCTGTGCCTTTCTGTCTCTGTGTCTCTCTTTGTCTCTCTGCCTCTGTTCTCTGTGTCTCTCTGTGCCTCTCTGTGCCTGTCTGTCTGTCTCTGTGTGTGTGGTGTGTGGGTGTGTCTGTCTGTCTTCTCCCCCAAATATTTAACTAAAAGTAACAACCTTAATCAAATTTAACAACACAATCGGGAGTGGTAATTTGGTTGTTAAATGAAGCGGATACTAAATGAGAAATCATGAGTACATGACTGTTCAGGGGATCCTCCCTCATTTCAAACAAGTGACTGTCCAGTCTTTCTTTAAAACCTCCAATGATGAAGCCCCCACAACTTCTGATGGCAAGCAGCTCCATTGGCTGATCGTTAGGGAAGTGTTTCCTTAATTCCAGGTTGCTTCTCTCCTTGATTAGTTTCCATCCATTGTTTCTTGTCCTGCTTCTGATGCTTTGGAAAATAAGTGGACACCCCCCCCCTCCTCTTTATGGTAGCCTCTCAAATACTGGAATATTGCTATCATGAACCCCCGAGTCCTTCTTTCCTCTAGAATAGCCATACACAATTCTTGCAATCTTCTTTGTATGTTTTAGCCTCCTCCGGGCCTTTAAACCTCCTACTTGCTCTTCTTTGAGCCGAGGTGGCGCAGTGGTTAGAGTGCAGTACTGCAGGCCACTTCAGCTGACTGCTATCTGCAGTTTGGCGGTTCAAATCTCACCGGCTCAAGGTTGACTCAGCCTTCCATCCTTTCCGAGGTGGGTGAAATGAGGACCCGGATTGTTGTTGGGGGCGATATGCTGACTCTGTAAACCGCTTAGAGAGGGCTGAAAGCCCTATGAAGCGGTACATAAGTCTAACTGCTATTGCTATTGCTATTGCTTTGCACTTTTCCCAAAGTCTCAAGATATTGTTGTAACGTGGTGACCAAACCTGGATGCTGCAAGATGTGGCCTTACAAAGGCTTTGTAAAGCGGTACTAAGACTTCACACAAGGGGATACGGTGGCTCAGTGGCTAAGACGCTGAGCTTGTCGATCAGAAAGGTTGGCAGTTCAGCAGTTCGAATCCTAGCCTCGCATAATGGAATGAGCTCCTGTGACTTGTCCAGCTTCTGTCAACCTAGCTGTTTGAAAGCACGTAAAAAATGCAAGTAGAAAAATAGGGACCACCTTTGGTGGGAAGGGAACAGGGTTCCGTGCGCCATCGGCATTGAGTCATGCCGGCCACATGACCACGGAGACATCTTAGGACAGCGCTGGCTCTTTGGCTTTGAAACAGAGATGAGCACCGCCCCTAGAGTTGCAAATGACTAGCACATGTTGTGCGAGGGGAACCTTTAGACTTCACATGATTTTGTTTCTATGCCTCTGTTTATACCATCCAAAGTTTTTCAATTCAGTCAGCTTCTGGATGAGAAGTCTTTGGGCCACCCATGACCTTGATGATTGAGTATCTCTACAGATATTTATCCTCAAGGAACAGAGTTGCAAGGACGGCAGGGTTAAAGTTGACATTTCTTCTGGGAGTTTCTTATATACGTGATTTAACTCCTCGCCCCCTCATCCCACCCTTCAGAACCTCAAGCATAAAATGGGACTTTTAAAAAGAATTTTCTCTCCCTTTCATTTGCAGTCCTCGTGGCTGAGTGAAGGAGATAACGTGAGACTTGACACTGACTTAACAGGCACCACTGCCTCCCATCAATCACTCATCCAAATGTCCTCTCCGGCGGACACTAGCTACGCCACACTGCCCGGCGGTTTTGAGCACATGGTTTGGCAGCAGACGAGACCTGCCAGGAGCTTCTGGCCATGATAAGCGAGGATGTCAGTGAGAAGTGACAGTTAAGCAGCCCAGGCCACCTGGGGAGGTTTTTCAAAATGGCCAGATAGGATTGGTTTGGAACGGCAAGCTTCGATCTCTCTCTGCAATGGTTGGCAAATATCTGGTTTCAGCTATGAATGTGTTATGGCCCGCCAGCGGCCAGCAGAACTGACAGCAGATTCAGACAGTGAGGAGGTGTGGGAGGAACATGAGCCAGTCCTGGAGTCTGGGAAGGCTGATGAGGGCTCTGTGTCGGAGGCAGAGAGGGGGGCCAGGGCCGTATGCCAGTTATCAGCTGCCTCCAGAGTCAGTCATCAGTGAGGCAGATGAACAGCTGGAGCCTGTTCCCAGTGTGCGCATGTGCAGAGTTGCCAGACGAAGGGAACAGCTAAAGGACAGGGGTGGACGGGAGTAAGACCACAGGTGAGCAATGAATGGCCCCTCCAGAGGAAATCAAAGAGGAGCGAAAGGGGAGTGGAGTTTGCAGGAGACAATTAGTTCACTTCATTGGTTCGTGACTCTCCGAGACTCCTTTCTAAGTTTTGCAGATCGGCCTGGCAGCTCTCCAAGCCAGAGAAGGTCTGTGACTGTAAATCCTCCCTTGAAAGACTTGCTAGATGTGAATAAGCAGAATTCGCAGCCAATAAAAGGGATTTTTGTCAGGACCAGGAATTTGCTTCATGCTCTTGGGAAGCCTCGGTCAGAACAAAATGAAGGCCATGGAGCAGTGGTGGGTTTCAAAAATTTTTGGAACCTCTTCTGTAGGTGTTGCCTGCTTTCCGAGTCCACTGGTGGCATCTCTTCTAACCGGTTCAGTAGATTTGACAAACCGGTTCTACCGAACCGGTGCGAAACTGTAGGACCCACCTCTGCTATGGAGTCTATTGCCTTGAGCAGCAGGTCACCAGCCATCATCATCAACCTGGGCAACTGAATGTTGTATTTACTGGCCAGATGCCCTTCCTGTTGCCAATGCTGATGTTTCTTTTCAGCAGATATATTCTCACTGTGCAGGTCACCAGCTACGCATGGTGAAAATCAGGATCCAGTTCTGAATTTACTCAGGAAAGAGAAGGAAAAAAGACCTTTGTTCTTGTTTATTTTTCAGCACGCAGCAAGGGTGAAGCGGTATATAAGTCTAACTGCTATTGCTATTGCTAAAATGCAAACAGATAAATAGGTACCACTTTGGTAGGAAGGAAACGGTGTTCTGTGCACCTTGGTACTGTATATAGTCATGTTGGCCAGATGACCATGGAAGCATCTTTGGACAACATTGGCTCACCTCAGGGAGATGAGCACTGCCCTCTAGAATTGGACATAACTTTGAAGAGCCGAGGTGGCACAGTGGTTAGAGTACAGTACTGCAGGTCACTTCAGCTGACTGTTATCTGCAGTTGAGCGGTTCTAATCTCACGGCTCAAGGTTGACTCAGCCTTCCATCCTTCCAAGGTGGGTGAAATGAGGACCCAGACTGTGGGACGATATGCTGACTCTGTAAACCGCTTAGAGAGGGCTGAAAACCCTATGAAGCGGTATATAAGTCTAACTGATATTGCTATTGCTATTGCTTTTACTTTTATTATCTCTACTAGGTATCCTTCGCCCATCCCATTACGTGGCGCTGGGGTCTTGAACTGCTGATCTTCCAGTCGACACACTTCTGCTCTATCTTTGACCTTATGAAGTTTGTAGGTTCAAGCCCAAAGATCTCCAGTTCGTCTGATCAGAAATCAAACGATGATTCCGACCAAGGAGAAGGATTGTCAGAGAAGATATATTAACCTCAAGGGCCACCTATCTACGGTTGATGGATATTGCTAGAAAGTTCCATGAAATCAGCTTCAGAGTCCTAAGAGGGCTTGAAAATTTCAGTGGTCCCAGAAGCAGTTTCCAGGGTTGGTTTATTGGATTTCTGAAATGCTCTCCATTAAAAAAAAAATATCCACAGAGCAATTTACTGAACCAAATAAAAGAAAAAGGCAAGAATTATTCACATTCTTATTGTAACACCCTGGCAAGTTGCAAACACAGGGAAAGGGACAAAATCCCCAGATGCAGAGATCCACCTGGGGAAGACAATCAATGCATCTCCAGAAGTGGAGAAGTCACAATCAAGAAGGCCATTACTGCTGATCCCTAGTGGTGATGCCCATCATCGCCAAGGCTAGTAGGGCATTTCTAGCTCTCCAGGATGGTGTAGGGAAAAGAATACCAAGAAGTGGGGCACATCAATCAAACATGCCACTCATGTTCTTGGCAATTCGGTTGCCATTTTGCATTCTCAAGCATAATTCCAGATGTTGTTCCTTAGTGTAAAACCCAAAGAATCTTAGGCCAGGATAGCTGAAAAAATGCCTAAAAAGTAAAGGTTCCCCTGCACATGTGTGCTAGTCATTCCCAACTCTAGGGGGCAGTGCTCATCTCCGTTTCAAAGACAAAGAGCCAGCGCTGCCAAAGAGGTCTCCGTGGCCATGTGGCAGCCATGACTAAACACTAAAGCCACACTGAGCACTGTTACCTTCCCACCAAAGGTGGTCCCTTCTTCTACTTGCATTTTTAATGTACTTTCGAACTGCTAGGTTGGCAGAAGCTGGGACAAGTCACAGGAGCTCACTCTGTTATGCGCCGCTAGGGATTTGAACTGCCAAACTGATGACCTTTCTGATCGACAAGCTCAGTGTCTTAGCCCCTAAGCCACCCCTTCTGAAAATGTTTACCTTCCCATAAATTAAGATACCTTCCCTCCTTCATGAATCTGTTGGTACTGTAATGTCTGGATGGACATTCGTGATGGCAATCAGTGTTAAGTGACACAGATTTTGTTGACAGAAATTCAGGAAGGCTCGCAAGTTGCGTACCCTTTCGTCGGGTTCACACCTGACATATTCTTTCCTTTGAGGTGTCCTAAGCTTACTGACATTGAAATTTCTTTCCTGTTCTGTTCTATCCCATTCTATTAATCTAGTCTAATCTAGTCGAATTGAGTCAATTTCTATGCCGTGCCATTCTTTCATGTTGTTCTGTTACATTCCATTATTATACTCTACTTACTCTACTCTACTCTGCTCTGTTCTGCTCCACTCCACTCCACTCCACTTACTCTACTCTACTCTACTCTACTCTACTCTACTTACTCTACTTACTCTACTCCACTCCACTCCACACCACACCACACCACACCACACCACACCACACCACAATCAACTTACTCTCTACCCACTTCACTCCACTTATTCTACTCTATGCTCTACTCTACTCTGCTCTACTTACTCTCCACTCCACTCCACTTACTGTACTCTCCTCTCGATTTACTCTACTCCATTCTCCACTCCACTCACTCTACTCTCTACTCCACTCCACTCCACTTACTCCACTCCACTCCACTCCACTTACTCTACTCTACTCTATTCTCCACTCCACTCCACTTACTGTACTACTCTACTCCATTTACTCTACTCTACTCTCCACTCCACTCACTCTACTCTCTACTCCACTCCACCCACTACTCTACTCTACTCCACTCTCCACTCCACTCTTTTGTTTTGTTCTGTTCTGTTGTTCCATTATTCCATTCCATTCCAATCCAGTCCATTCTTTCCTGTTTTGTTCTTATCTAATCTAGTCTAATTGAGTCAAATTCTATTCTGTTCTGTTCCCAACCCAGACCCTCCGTGGCACACAATGTAACTAAAACAAAACCCAAGAAAACAACAACACAAAATAAATAAATAGGATGGGACCTGGCCCCTCAACACAGCACACACACAACAAGATGCTTCCACCTTAACCCAACAATCGGGAGAACAGCCACAAATTCAAAGCCTTCTGGAATTACATCAGGGTGGGAGACTTTGAAGTAGCAATAATACTCCGATAAGCACTGGAAGAATATTTACAATTCTGACAATCTGCTAAAGCTCTTCCTACATAAATATTTATGAGGCATTATGGGAAGTACAGTTTGCAGCTGAAGGTGCCAGAAATTCACTAGAAGTAGTTCCAAGGCAAGATTTATTATTTTTGGTCAAATCTTACCACAAACCATCTATGTGCCATTGTGAGTCCTGATTTTCCTCCTCCTCCCCCAAGTGTGATTAGGCCCAACATTACAATTTGTCAGTCAATGAATCCTTAGTAGCATGGATTCACTCTTTCTTCTTTTAAGCTGTAAGGCAGTTGAAGGAGTCTTAACAAACCTGTCACATTTCTAAGTTGTATTATCAGACTTCATCTCCTTTGAACTGTGTCATAGTTGCAGGAAAAATGGGGGGACTCTCTTGTCAACAGCTTTTAATTTTCTCAGACAGCCATCACTAAAACCTGCCATGTTCCCGATAACAACAACAGAACTGTAAATCACATAGATATAATGGGCAACAGGAGACTGAAAGGTGGTTAAATGTACGCCATTTTCTTTTCTCCAATTTTAATTTGAAAAGGAATAGGTGTGTGAAATTACATCCAGTGCTTGGAATCAGATTGGAATCAGATTGGAATTTAGTTGGTTTCCAATTAAGTATTGCTATTAATGCAGAGCATGTAGTTACAAATGAATCCTTGGTCTGTAGAGTTCAGGAGAAGAGAGGAAGGGGGGAGGAGGAGGGAGGAGGAGGAGGAGGAGGAGGAGGAGGAGGAGGAGGAGGAGGAGGTTGGGATAAGAACGGGAAGGGGGAGGAGAAAGAGGAGGGAAGAGGAGGAGAAAGAGATGGAGGAGGAGGAGATGGAGGAGGAGGGGAGGAGGAGGAGGAGGAGAGAAGAAGAAGAAGAAGGAAGAAGAAGAAAGAAAATGAGGAGAAGCAGAAGGAATGGGGAAGGGCCAGAAGGAGAAGGAGAAGAAATAGGGAAGAGGAGGAGGAGGAGAAATGGGGAAGAGGAGAAGGAATGGGGAAGGGGAGGAGGAGAAGGAGGAGAAGGAATGGAGAAGAGGGGGGAGGAGAAGGTGAAATGGAGAAGGAGAAGGAATGGGGAAGAGGGAGGAGGAGAAGGAGGAGATGGTGAATGAAGAGCGAGGAGGAGACAGAAAAAATGGTGAAGGGGAAAGAAGAGACGGGAGGAGAAGGAATGAGGAAAGGGGGAGAAGAAGGAGAAGGAATGAGGAAGGCAGAAAGTAAGAAAAGGAGAAGGAATGGGGGAGGAAGCGGAAGGAGGAAGGGAGGGGGAAGAAAGGGAGAAGAGATAAGAAAAGGAGAAGAAAAAGGAGAAGAAGGAAGAGGAAAGAGGGAAAGGAGAAGGAAGAGAAAGAGCAATTCCAGGTTGGTGGGTGTAGCTAAAAACACAGCTGCAGAAACCCAGGAGATCACCAAAGTGGATTACCAGCCAGAGCATAGTACAACTCAAAGAAGCAGTGCGAGATCAGAAGATATGGAGAAACCTCACTCATAGGAATTGCCAAGATTCAGTCACCACACGGACAACACCATCATCAACCTCATCGGAAACAGGGAGCTGTTAGGAAGAGGCCAATAGCAAATCATTTCTGAAAAACGGTTGCCAAGAAAATTTCAAGAACTTGTCATCTAGTCACCAAGAGTCAATAATGTCTTGACTCTAAGGACTAAAACCAAGGGAGGCACACACAGTGCCTCGCTGTTCTATAAGAAATTGGTTTCATTCCTCCAGGGCTGAAGAGAGTTTACGTGACTCTAATGAAACATTTGTAGTGAAGTTGAGCTTTGAGAATCCTGTAAACTTTTCCACTTGAAATATGATTGGGATACGATTAGTCGGTCACCCATTCAGTAATTCGACGATCATCTCAAGATAAGGTGATGGGAAAGGACGTTCAGTCAATCAGAGTAGAGCTGGAAGGGACCTTGGAAGTCTTCTAGTCCAACCCCTACTCAAGCAGGAGACCCCATACCATTTCAGATGAGTGGTGGTCCAATCTAGGGATGGAGCACCCATAACTTCTGAAGGCAATCTCCTCCGTTGCTTAATTGTCCTCACTGTTAGGAAATTTTCACCTTCGTTCTAGATTGAGTCTCTCCTTGGTTAGTTTCCAACCATTGTTTCTTCTCTTGCCTCCTGGTGCTTTGGAAAATAAATTGACCCTCATCTTGTGGCAGCCCCTCAAATACTGGAATATTGCTATCATGTTACTCCTGGTCCTTCTTTTCCCTAGACTAGCCATCCCCAATTCCTGCAACCATTCTTCATATGTTTAGTTTCCAGGATTTTTGTTATGTTTAATAACTTATTCAATCAATCAATCAATCAATCAATCAATCAATCAATCTATCTATCTATCCATCCATCCATCCATCCATCCATCCATCCATCCATCCATCCATCTGCACATAAGCCAAGTACCACTCACTCATCACAAAATCTCCAGAATGGTAAAGCCTACAAATTTGAAACCTGGCATGTATGTTCCTCTTGGCTTCTAGGTGCTCGCTAAGAAAGGATTTTTTCAAAATGATCATCAGATCATTAGCATCTCTTATGCAGTAATTAGCACACACTGATACTAAGGCATCTACTCCCCCTCCCCACCTGAAAAGAACTCTGTTCCAACTGCCAGTTGCCTCACATTCCGTTACCTCAGTTCAAACTGGCAGACGTTCCACTCCTTCACTAAGGAGCAGTCTGGGACTCCTTAAAGTACTAAACGTCGGTACCTCACCAAAATGTCTACACTTTCCATCTATTTACTCTTTCCATCTATGGAACGGAACGGCTTCCGGACTCAAGGTGGCAGAAGCGATATTCCCTTAGGTGTTTCAATCACCGACCACCACTGAGCCAACGGATTGAACTGGAGTGAACCAGATTTCTCCTGCATTGCCGATGACATAGTTTTGTTGTGAAGCACGGGTATCCAGCTAGTAATATACATACAACATACGCTGTTATGTTACATTGTCTTTGTTATGCTCATAGCATCAGGCTGAACCTCCTATTATTGTTCTTGGTGTAATTGTTTTAAATCCTTTTAGCCCGTGCTATTTGAAGGGAGAATGCCTTCACACCATGTAATTAATTCCAGTTCATTGTAGAACATTAACACTCATTACCTTCCTTCGACCCTTAGCATTCCAGAGAGGTCTACGAGAAGAGTCCACACTTCTAACATCTTATGTTGAGACCCTCAGCCCCATTCAGGGAGTTAATCCCCTAGTTTGTTACAAAGGATGAGTTGTTTTCTCAGGATGAATTATTAATTGCACACAGAGAGTGTCTTAAGATGCAAAGAGTAATTAATGGCCCATTCCACGCAAGCTACTTCAGCATTAAGGAGTCCCGTGGATCAAAGATGGAGAACGCAGAAGGCATATTTACAAACAGTAGGACAGAATATCTGATATTCATAATCTGCAGTAGAGTGGGAAGTAGATTGCCCTGAGTTTGCATCTCTTCCATAGTCTCTTTTTAAATAATAATAATAATGATAATTTTATTAACATTAACATTATACGGATGAAAAACTAAAATAAACTACAGAAAAATGGAAAGTGCAGAAAACAAAAATATAGAGAAGAAAGAAAAAAGTAACAATACAGTTAAAAGAATGAAAGAATGAAAGAGAGAGGGCGGGAGGGAGGGAGGAAGGAAGGAAGGAAGGAAGGAAGGAAGGAAGGAAGGAAGGAAGGAAAAAGAAGCAAGCCTTGGAGTCTTCTTTCATTGGAGGGGGTGTTATTTGGATCCCTGATGGATGGGTGGATGGATGGATGGATGGAAGGAAAGAGCTTTCCCCTTCAAATACAAATGCACTTGCTTTGCCCACTTGCCCCGACTCTATGCTGTCCTATTTAGGCACACTTTTGAGGCCGGGTACGTGTGCGGAAGGCGCATACCTAAGCAAAGCACATGCACGGAAGGCCAGGTGCATGTGTGAAGCGAGTGTACACACGGTGAACCGATGGTAACAAAATGTGAAACCCACCACTGATCCTTCTGTTTAAATGACGGAGGTGGAAAACAGGCCCTGCCTGATGTACGATGCTCTCTGGTTTCGATCCAACTCATAAATAGTTCCCAAGTTCTGAACTGCTTCTGAAATAGTCGTCCTTTTTTCATCCTGTTGGCAGTGATTATCTTGTTTCATCTTCTGTTGGTTTTGCTTTGATGAGCCCTTGTCATTAAGATCTCCAGCAAGAGCCCCCACCCCCCCAGAGACGGGAGGCAATGTATTAAATTCTCCGCCGCAGAAAACCGGAGATGGCAACTCTCCCTGCAGGCCCATCTCTTCCCTTTAACCCTGCATCTGTCGAACAAGCCTATTGCTTCCCTCCCAGGTACACCGGAGTGACAGTGTAGGTGTTAATCAGCTGTGTGAGTTTAAGCAGGATAATGCTTGGCTCAGCCATGACGGGCTGTCAACGGGAAAAATTTCCTCAGGTGCCAGAAGGATATTGTTCTGCCAAGGTGAATGTTCTCCTGCCACAGGCTTGCCAATCTGCTCAGGGATAGCTGTTGTTATCACCGGAACGCAGGAAGAGACATTTTTTTTTAAAAAAAAGGTTGGATGCTTATCAGGAAGTGTCTGTCAAAGCGCCTGGATACTTAGCGTTGTATCCTCGGGATTCATCGGAGACAATGAGATAAAAAGGGGCATTTTCGAATCTTTGTAGGTGTAGACAGAGAGATACACATACACACCTAAAGAGTCAGGTTGGTCTAGTGGTAAAGATGCTGGCCTAGAAACCAGGAAACAGCAAGTTCTAGTCCTGTCTGGGGTATGAAAATCAGCTGGCCCAATCACCAGGAGACTGAGTTCTAGTCCCACCTTAGGCATGAAAGCCAGCTGGGTGACATTGTCCCAAACACCAAAAGGCTATGAGTTCTAGTTGTGTCTTAGGCATGAAAGGATGCTGGGTGACATTGGGCCAATCACCAGGTGACAGGGAGTTCCAGTCCTGCCTTAGGCATGAAAGTCAACTGGGTAAATTTGGCCCAATCACCAGGAGACTATGAGTCCCAGTCTTGTCTTAGGCATGAAAGCTAGCTGGGTGATATTGGACCAATCACCAGGAGACTGTGAGTTCTAGTCCTGTCTTAGACGTGAAAACCAGCTGGGTGACATTGTCCCAATCACCAAAAGACTAGGAGTTCTAGTCGTGTCTTAGGCATGAAAGGATGCTGGGTGACATTGGGCCAATCACCAGGTGACAGGGAGTTCCAGTCCTGCCTTAGGCATGAAAGTCAACTGGGTAAATTTGACCCAATCACCAGGAGATAGTGAACTCTAGTCCCAATTTTGGTATGAATGCTGTTTGGGTGACTTTGGGCTAGTCACGAGGACTTTGGGCTAGTCTCTCTGTGTCTCTGTGTCTCTGTGTCTCTCTCCCTCTCTGTCTCTCTCCCTCTCTGTCTGTCTCTCTCTCCCTCCCTCTCTCCATCCCCCCCTCTCTCTCATCTCAGCCCATCTCATTCAGTTCTTATTGCAGGGAAAATAGGAGGAAGGAGTATTTGGTATGTTTGCCACCTTGAGTGATTTACAAAAACCATAAAGATAAAGGTTCCCCTCGCACATATCTGCTACTCGTTCCCAACTCTAGAAGACGGTGCTCATCTCCGTTTCAAAGCCGAAGAGCCAGCGCTGTCTGAAGACGCCTCTGTGGTCATGTGGCTGGCATGACTCAATGCCAAAGGCGCACAGAATGCTGTTCCCTTCCCACCAAAGGTGGTTCCTATTTTTCTACTTGAATTTTTTCATGCTTTCGAACTGCTCGGTTGGCAGAAGCTGGGACAAGTCACGGGAGCTCACTCCGATACGCGGCGCTAGGGATTCAAACTGCCGAACTGCCGACCTTTCTGATCGACAAGCTCAGCATCTTAGCCACTGAGCCATCATGTTCCTTTTCACTCCCCGAGAGAACTATAAACGTTATGTGCTGATCTGTAACTCATAAAAAAGATTCAGGCCCTCGGCAAAATGGGACGATCATATAGGCCATCAAGATGAAAAATCCGAAGAGCCAGCACTGTCCAAAGACGTCTCTGTGGTCATGTGGCCGGCATGATTAAACGCTGAAGCAATAGCAATAGCAATAGCAATAGTTAGGCTTATATACCGCTTCATAGGGCTTTCAGCCCTCTCTAAGCGGTTTACAGAGTCAGCATATTGCCCCCAACAACAATCTGGGTCCTCATTTTACCCACCTCGGAAGGATGGAAGGCTGAGTCAACCTTGAGCCTGGTGGGATTTGAACAGCCAAACTGCTGAACTGCAGTCAGCTGAAGTAGCCTGCAGTGTTGCATTTAACCACTGCGCCACCTCGGCTCCTGTTATCTTCCCACCAAACGCTGTTATCTTCCCACCAAAGGTGGTTCCTATTTTTCTACTTGCATTTTTACATGCTTTCGAACTGCTAGGTTGGCAGAAGCTGGTGCAAGTAACAGGAACTCACTCAGCACTAGGAATTCGAACCGCAGCACTAGGGATTCGAACCGCCAAACTGCTGACTTTTCTGATCGACAAGTTCATCGTCTTAGGCACTGAGCCACTGCTTCCCTTCAAAAACAATGAAAGTGGGATATAAATAAAGACAGACATAAATAAATAAAATAGACATGTCACAACATTTGATAATTTTTTCCTTGTTCTTTACTTCTATAAATCTCCCCACATTAATTGTTAAACTATTTAGGCCCTGTGCACATGCGTTAGCGTTTTTGGGTCAAAGGTTCAGGAGAAAGCATCCTGAATCTGTTCAGCCGCTACTTAATTTGGTAGCAATTATTTGGGTGAACCACAGATGCCTGGTTCCCCAGACTTTCTCTGTTTCTGATCTACACCAGGGGTGAAATCCAGCAGGTTCTGACAGGTTCTGGAGAACCGGTAGCAAAAATTTCAAGTAGGTCAGAGAACCAGCAATTGCCACCTCTGGCTGGCCCCAGAGTGGGGTGCGAACGCAGATTCTGCAGTAACCTTCCCCTGGAATGGGGTGAGAATGGAGATTTTGCAGTATCCTTCCCCTGCCATACCCACCAAGCCACACCCACACCCACCAAGCCACGCCCACAGAACCGCTAGTAAAAAAAAAAGAATTCCACCACTGATTCTACACCTACTGATTCGTTCAGCCCTAGAAAACTGCTGGGGACCTCCCCTGCTCAAAATAGCTTTCTTTTTCAATGCTTTCCAACAGCACTTCCCAAAGTAAAAATAGAAATGAAGGAAATGAATCGAAAAGGTCATGCAGATATTAGAAGGAGTGTGAAGAAAATACAAGAAAGTGTCAATGACAACTGTGCCTTCTCGAGGCTTCGCATGCTAAAAGCGCATTGCCTTCTTGGAAACCGCCAATCACATCTTTAAAATCCATCCGGTGTCTTCTGTCCGTTTCCTCAGAAGAGAATACGGAATAAAAGACTCACAGAGATGGAAGGGACCTTGGCGGGCATTGAGTGCAATAGCAATAGCAATAGCAGTTAGACTTATATACCGCTTCATAGAGCTTTCAGCCCTCTCTAAGCAGTTTACAGAGTCAGCATATTGCCCCCACAGTCTGGGTCCTCATTTCACCCACCTCGGAAGGATGGAAGGCTGAGTCAACCCTGAGCCGGTGAGATTTGAACAGCCGAACTGCAGAACTGCAGTCAGCTGAAGTAGCCTGCAGTGCTGCATTTAACCACTGCGCCACCTGCCATCTGCTAGGATTCAGTGGAGCTGCCTATATCCGTGATGGCGAATCTATGGCACACGTGGCCTAAAGTGGCCCACAGAGCCATGTCACCTGGCACATGTGGCATCACCCATTCCTCTTCCAGGTTTCTGGCACGCGTCGAGCAGCTGGCCTTTGGCGTGAGGCAGTGCCGGAAACACGGAAGGCCTGGTCTGGTGAGCCAGGAATGGGGCTTCCTCAAACTTCGGAATTGGGAGTGTCCAGAAAGAAGGAGGACCAATGGGAATTCCCCCTTTTGCAACGTCATCAGTCTCCGGGCAGAGTCTCCCTTGACTTCACACAACTGGGGGTAGAGAGTTCTGCGCAAAAGAAGAAGCCCAAGTTGGTTATTCAGGCCAAGATCCCCCTCCCACTTCTCTGCCTCTCTCCTCTCTCTCTTTCTCTCTTTCTCTCTCTCTCTCTTCTCTCTCTCTCTCTTTCTCTCTCTCTCTCTCCCTCCCCCTCCCTCCCTCCCTCTCTCTCTCTCTCTCCGAATTGTATCTCTCCTCTTCAGGTGAAGTCCCAAAGGACTCTGCCCGGAGACTGATGACACTCAAGCAGGGAGTACTCTCATTGGTGCTGCCCCTTGTTCTGGCCCCTCCATCTCAAAAGTCTGAGATACAAACTTCCTCCCCCCATTGCAGAACTGAGGATTCCTCCTCTGGGGCGGAAGCATCGGACTGGACAAACATGCAGTGAACATGTGCTCCGTGACATGAGGGCTGCCAGCTGATAGGTGAGGTGCAGCAGTAACCGGAAGACTTTCTGGATGGTGCCTACTGGAAACTGGAAATACCTTATCCGGTGCGCGCATGGTCCCTGGGCAGCTCCTCTTCCTGGTTATGCCCTATGCGCACAAAGTGCTTCCTGTTCTGCACTCGGTGCCGAAAAGGTTCGCCGTCACTGGCCTATAATCATTTCACACAAGTGGCTGTCCAATCTCTTCTTGAAAGCCTCCAGTGATGGAGCATCTGCAACTTCTGGAGCAAGCCGTTCCACTGATTAATTATTCTAACTTTCAGGAATTTTCTCCTTCGTTCTAGGTTGATTCTTTCATTGATTGGTTTCCACCATTGCTTCTAGTCCTGCCTTCGGGTCTTTGGGACAATAGTTGACCTCCTCTCTTTGTAGGAGCCTCTCAACCCAATGGTGGGGTTCAAAAATTGTTCGAAACCTACTCGTGGGTGTGGCCTCCTTTGTGGGGAGTGGCTTGCCGCCCATGTGACCGGATGGGAGTGGCTTGCCACCCATGTGACCGGATATGAAGATGCCGACGACACTTGTCAGAACCACCTTAAATTACCTCACACACAGCACTGGCATGCATAAGAAGGATGTCAACTTGTTTTTTAAAGGCATCTTTGGTTTGCCGTTTAAAACAACTTCAAACAACGCCATGTTCTGATTGCATCACAAATGCAGTAGTCATCCTTACCTTTCACAGAGGCACTGAGTTTTATAAATAGGAGCATGATAGTGTAGAATAATCATATCCAAGGACCAGTGGTGGGTTTCAAAAAATTTGGAACCTCTTCTGTAGGTTTGGCCTGCTTTCCGGGTCCACTGGTGGAACCTCTTCTAACCGGTTCAGTAGATTTGACGAACCGGTTCTACCGAATAGGTGCAAACTGGTAGGAACCACCTCTGCCTGGGCAGTCCAGTCTCTTCTTGAAAGCTTCCAGGGATGAAGCTCCGTAACTTCTGAAGGGAACTTCTGTTCTATTGGTTGATTGTTCTCCCTGTCAGGAAATTTCTCCTTATTTTCAGGTTGAATTTCTCCTTGCTCAGTTTTCTATCCGTTATTTCTCGTCTGGCCTTCAGGTGCTTTGGAAATCGGTTGACTCCTTCCTCTCTGTGGCAGCCTCTCAAATATCAGAACATTGCTAACATGTCTGCCCTAGTCCTTCTTTTCTCAACAGTAAAGGTAACGGTTCTCCTCATACATATGTGCTAGTCGTTCCGACTCTAAGGGGTGGTGCTCCTCTCCATTTCGAAGAGCCAGCGCTGTCCAAAGGACATTGCCGTGGTCATGGGTTCGGCCATGACTAAATGCCGAAGGCACATGGAACGCTGTTACCTTCCACCAAAGGTGGGACAAGTAACAGCTGCTCACTCAGTACACAAAGATAGGGATTTGAACTGCCAACTTCCAACCTTTCTGATCAACAGGCCTCAGCGTCTACCCACGGATTACCTAGACTAGCCATACCCAAATCTGCAACCGTTCTTCATATGTTTTTAGCCTCCGGGCTCCTAATCCTCTTTTGTTGCTCTTCTCTGCACTCTTTCTAGAGCAGTGTTCTCAACCTTGGCAACTTGAAGATGTCCGGACTCAACTCCCAGAATTCCCCAGCCAGCATTGCTGGCTGGGGAATTCTGGGAGTTGAAGTCCGGACATCTTTAAGTTGCCAAGGTTGAGAAACACTGTTCTAGAGTCTCAACAACCTTTTCTACATCATGATCAAAACAAACCACCACTCCGTGTACCTAACTCTGGGTGCTTCTGCAGTTTTTGAAAGACGTGACTAACCCTTTTAGCATCTTGGCAAGTTCTGAATGTGTGAAAACAACTCCATCAAATATTAAGCTTGCTCCCATGGTATTGTCAACTACCTAACTGTAGATTTTGGAGGAGTTTTTGAGATTTTTTTTTTTTTTTTTTAGAAATTTACATTTTATTAATTTGGCAACATGTTTAAAGGTAGACATGACAGCTAGGAGTCGGCTGAGCTGCTTAAGAAAACCTGTTTCCTCAAGCAGAACTGAACTTTGCAAACCCTCAACATGCTCATGAAAACAAAAGAAACAGAAAGGTTTGAGAGCACCCGCACATGAATACTCATCAAAAGATTACAGTATTAACACATAGAGATAAAGCACATTCAATCAGATGAGAGGGAAAAAAAACTTAGGAGGGAACAAGAAGCGACTAAACGCTCCTTCCTAAAGCAATCCACGTTCAGAAGCAGGGATTAGCACCAGACAAACAATAGGCAGAAAACAATATTCCAATTAAAGGAGGAAATGCACCAGACTAAAACTGGCAAGGAAAGCTACTTCATATAAACAGGCAGCAAACCCCACATCCAGTTCCACTGAAGATATTCCGTAGTTGGGTAATGAAATGTCTGCAAGCAAACTCTCAAACTCAGAAAGTTTGAGCAGAAACAAGAACCATAGGAAGGAACACAAGGTGAAAGAACACAATTGCCTATTAAATATGGTTATATTTCCACCTCTGTAGCCATACATACAGCTACCCCTGTTTTTAATACAATTAGTCCTGACTTACAACAGTTTGTTTAGTGACCAAAGTGAAAACAGCACTGAAAAAAATGTGACTTATGACCATTTTCCCCCGCTTACGGCAGCATTCCCGTGGTCATGTGATCAAAATCCAGATGCTTGACAACTGACTCATACTTATGACAGTTTTAGCGTCCCGGGGTCATGGTGATCCCCATTTGCGACCTTCTGACAAGCAAAGTCAATGGGGAAGCCAGATTCACTTAACAACCATGTTGCTAATAACTGCCGCAATTCACTTAACAACTGTCATAAGAACTGTCATAAAACGGGGCAAAACCACTTAACCTCTGTCTGTAGTCATAGGTTGAGGACTACCTGTATTTCACTGATGATCTTTTTAATGAAGAAAGATAGAAACCAGTCTCCTCTTTTCCAATATCCTGGAAATTTTCCTTTGGATATCTTAGTTATTGACTTTGCAGTAAATATATATGCAGTTCAGGAAACAAAATCAAAACCAGGGTCCAAATTCATTTGAAACACACACACACACACACACACACACAAACAAACAAACAAACAAACAAACAAACAAACACACGTACCTGGACACCCGTGCTTTGTGATCAAGCTATGGAGTTCAGTTCACAATCTGTTGGTGGTCAATGATTGAACACATAAGGGAATATCACCACTTCCATCGCTCTGATTCTTAAGCAGTTCCATAGGTGGAGGGCGTAGACATTCAGGTGAGGGTACCAACGTTTAGTACTGTAAGGAGCCCCAGACAGCTCCTGAGTGAAGGAATGGAATGTCTGCCCGTTTGAACTGAGGTAACAGAATGTGAGGCAACTGGAAGTTGAAACAGAGTTCCTTCAGGTGGGGAGGGTGAGTCGAATGTCTAACTCCTTAGCATCAGAGCGTGTTAATATAAGGCAACTGGCAGTTGGAACTGAGTTCTTTTCAGATGAAGGGGTGTGGGTTTAGAGCTCCTTTGCATCAGAGGGTGTTAATTACTGTATAAGAATTTCTAATGATCTGATGGTCATTTCGAAAAATCCTTTCTTAGTGAGCACCTAGAAGCCGAGTGGAACATACGGGCCAGTTTCAAGTTTGTAGCTTTTACAGTCCTGGAGTTTTGTGATGAGTGAGTGGCATTTGCAATTATAATATAGTATAGTATAATATAGTATAGTATAGTATAGTATAGTATAGTATAGTATAGTATTATAATGTAATATAATATAATATAATATTTCTAATCTAATCCAATATTATAATGTAATGTAATGTATGTATGTATGTATGTGTATATATATATATGTATGTATGTATGTATACATACATACATACATACATACATACATACATACATATATAGTGTCACAACCCCTGGTATGCCCCAATTATGGGAGGAAGCCAACTGCTTCCATATCTGTCAATCGGCTCGTCACAAGAGTCCATCACGACAGAAACCCAATATTTTTACTGTTGCCTTTTGTATATTTGTGTTGTATTTTTGCTGATAAATAAATAAAGGGAGACTAGTATAGATCTATTTCAAGCTATTTAGCTCTCATCAGCTAGCTATACCCTTACTGGGATTCGAGCCTGTGCTATATTACATCGTAGGCAGATGTCTTAATGGCTAAGACGTCTGCCTACGATGTAATATAGCACAGGCTCGAATCCCAGTAAGGGTATGGCTAGCTGATGAGAGCTAAATAGCTTGAAATAGATCTATACTAGTCTCCCTTTATTTATTTATAGCAAAAATACAACACACACACACACACACCACACACACACACACACACACACACACACACACACACACTATATATATATATATATATATATTCTAGAACATCTGTAAGTAGAACGGCAAAAAATACAACACACACACACACACACACACACACACACACACACACACACACACACACACATATATATATATATATATATATATATATATATATATATATATATATATATATATATATATATATATATATTCTAGAACATCTGTAAGTAGAACGGCCAGTCTTGCTGAGAAAAAGAGACTGTGCTAATGTATTATTGTATAATTATACTGCTAAATTACACTCTGAATTATTGATGCAATATTGACCCATTAGTATAACCTTAATAACCAATTCCTAGCATACACCACTTACAAGTTAATACACTCTAACAAGGGATTAACGGCAGAGGAGAAGGAACTATAAATTTAGCAAATTTTTTATCACTCTATGTTTTATTAAAATCCATTACATTCTTTCTGGTGTGTGCAAGGTCAGGGACTTCCAAGATATCCGCCATTATTTCAATCATATTACAGCAAAAGGACATGCTAAGAGTACGTGCTATCTCTGACCCTAATCAGAGTTTTGTAATCTTAGCCATTTTAAAACATGTTGACTTTAATTCCTGGAATGCTGACTGGGGAATTCTGGGACTTGAAGTCCACATATCTCAGTTGCCAATTTGCTTCCGGGTCCAATTCAAGGTGTTGGTTTGCCTCTTTAAAGCCATACATGGTTTGAGGGCAATTATTGAAAGGACTGTCTTTCCTATTCCCTGCTTAACCTCTCTTCTCCTGTTCCTCTCTTCCTATAAGCCATCCTAATCCTCAAAGGCCCTGGGCCTGACTGGTCCTGCTCTTTCCCAGACTCCAATTCCAGTTCGTCTTCCCCTGCAGATTCAGGCTCCGATGGGGGCATGACAGCTTGCCAAGGTCCAAGCTCTGTTATAGGAAACACAGGTGTGTCAGAGGAGGTGAGTTAGCTTCACATCAGCTGGGAAGACAAGTGGCTCTTAATGCAGCATCACCCAAGGCTGAGCTGCCTCGCAAACAGGAACCACAATTGGGAAGGTTCAGAGGACAGGAATTTGACTGCCTGCACAGAGCACCAGTTTCTGTCCCCACTGAAGTGGTTCTGGGGAGTTGAAGTCCGGACATCTTTAAGTTGCCAAGGTTGAGAAACACTGCTCTAGAAAGAGTGCAGAGAAGAGCAACAAAGAGGATTAGGAGCCCGGAGGCTAAAACATATGAAGAACGGTTGCAGGATTTGGGTATGGCTAGTCTAGGTGACTTAGTGGGTAAGACGCTGAGCTTGTTGATCAGAAATTTGGAAGTTTGGCAGTTCAAATCCCTATCGTTGTGTAACTGAGTGAGCACCTGTTACTTGTCCCAGCTTCTGCCAACCTAGCAGTTTGAAAGCATGGTGGTTCCTATCTATCGACGTGCACAGAGCACGCTTTCAAATTGTGAAGTGGACAGAAGTCGAGGGGTGTGACAGACGCTCACCCTGTCACACAGTGTTAGAACGCAAACCCCTGGAGTTGAGACCATCTCCAGCGTCCTTAAGCCACTGAGTCGCCGCGTCTCCCTAAAGGAGGCATCTCAAACAGAAGCTTCCAGAAGGCTGCCATGATGGATTACTTCACTGGAATAACGATAGGCCTCAGTGGAGCCTTCCAATTCTTCCCTTCCGTGATTCTACGAAATTGAGACAACTAAAATGAAACCACCGACACTTAACCTCAACTCCAATGAGACAACTGATACGTGAAGAGAGAAAGCATTTGCTCCCAAATGTATGTTTCTTTTGTAACCCAAAATATCAACGGTTGTCTGTTTCCATTTTTCCTGAAAAGGATATTCAACTTGCTTTGGAATTTGGTGGCTCCATTGGGATGTCTGAGAGCCCAGCGAGACATTCACCAGAGGCCCTGAAAGCTTTTTTTTGTCTTCCCTTGAAATGCATCTGATACTTATCCTGCCTAAGAATAATCTAATTGATTTGAAATTTTGCTTCGGGGGAATTTAAATAGGAGGTCCGGCAGGATTTTTCTTCGGGCAATGGCTGCTGTGAAGCCTATCAGTTCAACATGGAGTTCTCATTATTTCCTGCTTTGAGGATGTGCTGTTATTTCTCCAATAACTGCCCTCTGTGTAGGAGGAACAATGCTATGCGATAAATCACTTTTATGAAAGCTTCTGGGTAAGGCTATAGCAACCTTGGACAAAGGCTTCTTGCCAAACACAATGCAATTCGTTTTTTAGATGTATAAGCTGTTGTAATAACATAGAATGTTTTGTGCATTGGTAGTAGCCACTCAGTAGCCACAAATAATAGAATAGAATAGAACAGAACAGAACAGAACAGAACAGAACAGAATAACAGAATTGGAAGGGATCTAATCCAACCCCTTACATAGGCAGGAAACCTTACACCACTTCAGACAAATGGTTATCCAATCTCTTTTTTAAAACTTCCAGTGTTGGGGCTTTCACAACTTCTGGAGGCATTTCTGTTCCACTGATTAATTGTTCTAACTGTCAGGAAATTCCTCCTGAGTTTTAAGTGGCTTCTTTCCTTGATTAGTTTCCACCCATTGCTTCTTGTCCTGCCCTCGAGTGCCTTGAAGAATAGCTTGTCTCCCTCTTCTTTGTGGCAACCCCTGAGAAAGCAGAAATACCACCACCTTCAACAAAAACTGGTACTGTTAAATCGTGAGAATTGGACCAAAGTTTATTAAACTGAGATGTTTTCTTACTCATCCAAGTAACTTCTTCAGTCAAAATGAAAATTTTTGGTTAGGCAGAGAGTCAGGGAATCGTTCGAATTTGTACTAACACTCTGAAGAAGTTACTTAGATAAGTAACAAAGCATCTCAGTTTTTAATAAACTTTGGTCCAAATGTCATGATTTAACCTGTTTACATACCTTTGGCCTGGATGGTTGAGTCTTCATTTACAAACTTTGCAGCAGCTGCCAAAAAAGCCAACACAGTTCTAGGCTGCATTGACAGAGGGATAGAATCAAGATCACGTGAAGTGTTAATACCACTTTATAAGGCCTTGGGAAGGCCACTTGGAATATGGCATTCAGTTTTGGTCACCACGATGTAGAAAAGATGTGGAGACTCTAGAAAGAATGCAGAGAAGAGCAACAAGACGATTAGGGGACTGGAGACTAAAACATATGAAGAACGGTTGCAGGAACTGGGTATGTCTAGTTTAATGAAAAGAAGGACTAGGGGAGACATGATAGCAGTCTTCCAATATCTCAGCGGCTGCCACAAAGAAGAGGGAGTCAAGCTATTCTCCAAGGCACCTGAAGGCAGGACAAGAAGCAATGGGTGGAAACTGATCAAGGAGAGAAGCAACTTAGAACTAAGGAGAAATGTCCTGACAGTGAGAAC
Organism: Thamnophis elegans; assembly: GCF_009769535.1. Classification (NCBI taxonomy): domain Eukaryota; kingdom Metazoa; phylum Chordata; class Lepidosauria; order Squamata; family Natricidae; genus Thamnophis; species Thamnophis elegans. The sequence continues at coordinate 5,115,218 of NC_045546.1, forward strand.
AATTGATCAGTGGAACAACTTGCCTCCAGAAATTGTGAATGCTCACTGGAAGTTTTAAAGTAGTGTAGAGTTTCCTGCCTAAGCAGAGGGTTGGACTAGAAGACCTCCAAGGTCCCTTCCAACTCTGTTATTCTATTCTAAACTGCTTCGAAAGTTGTAGAATTAGGCACTCAATGCATTTGAATGTAAAAAACTTTGTCCCAGTACTTATTGTTGTTTTTTTTGATACTGAATGCATAAGCTAGAACCTGTCACTGTGAGTGACTTAGTAACACACAACTTTATTCCTTATTGGAAAAAATGTGTTTGGTACTCATTACACCTCTCAGAATTAATCAGTGATGAGTACCAAGGTACCACACTACATAGCATCTAGAGCCGATATCCTATTGTATTAAGTAGTAATTACATCAATTCCTCTTGCCATCAACGCCCAGAAAGATAACAACCCATTATTAGCTCTTCTGCTCTCCATACACCTCTTTCTTCTGCCTCTCTCCTACCTCCTTTCTTCCCTCCATCATCCTTTTCTACTCTACTTCCCCTTCCTTTCTCCTTCTCCTCTCTCTTCATTCCACTCCTCCTTATCCTCCTCATCTTCCCCCCTTACCCTCTCTCCTACCCCTCTCTTCCTATCTTTCTTCTCTCCTCTGCTTCCCACTCTTCCTCTCATTCACTTGGTGTATTTCAACTTCTGAGCAAACTCCATTCAATGTTGATGGTATTGATGCTTCCATATCAATATACTTAACATATCTTAGTTTTAAAGAAAAAAATAAGAGAAGACAGTATACATGTGCAATCATATTACTTTAAAATCTAACACCCCTCGTCAAGCCTAATATACATCCCACCCTCCCCCCATCCCCCACAACCCCCCCCCCAGCCTTCCCTCCCCCGACTTCCCAGAACCCATACACGGTATAAATCTTTAACAAAAACAGTCTAAATACATAGCATCTAATAACAACAGTAAGAATGGAGTTCCAAAAATAGTTTTGCCATCGATAGAAGAGAATATTGGTAGCTCAGGGTTGAACTGTTTTGATTGATTTTTGATTTGATTTTATTTGTCTTGTATGCCGCCCACTCCTGAAGGACTCCGGGCGGCTCACAATAGACAAGGGAAAGGGGGAAAACTAGACAAAGACAACACTTTAAAAACAAAACCACAACATTCACAATTTCCATGGGGCTGGATATTTCACAGGCCCCCCGGCCAGCTGGAGCAGCCAGGACTTGGTGGCTTTGCGGAAGGCCGGGAGGGTAGTAAGGGTCCGGATCTCGACAGGGAGATCATTCCAGAGGGCTGGAGCTGCAACAGAGAAGGCTCTCCCCCGGGGAATCGCCAGCCGACATTGGCTGGCAGATGGAATCTGGAGGAGACCTAACCTGTGAGATCTGATCGGTCTATGGGAGGTAATCGGCAGGAGGCGGTCTCTCAGGTACCCAGGTCCAATGCCATGTAGGGCTTTATAGTTGACGACCAGCACCTTGAAGCGGGTCCGGAGACTAATGGGTAGCCAGTGCAGCTCGCGGAGGATAGGTGTGATGTGGGTGTACCTGGGTGCACCCACAATCGCTCGCGCAGCTGCGTTATGGACTAACTGGAGTCTTCGAACACTCTTCAAGGGCAGCCCCATGTAGAGCGCATTACAATAATAACTGTGGGGTCTCCAAGCTTGGTTTTTTTTTCTTGCAGACATTTCATTACCAAACTAAGTAACAACATCAGTGCAAGAATACCACCAAGCTCAGAGAATAACAAGGACACCGTACTTCCGCAAATTTGTATCAAAGGTTTATGGCAGTCACTGAGGAAGCTGTCACTTGGATTGTGGAGTGTTTTGTCTCCTCTTTTCAACTTCTGAGTCCAGCTACAGCCCAGAGTTTCTTAGGTTGTTCCCCCATCCAAATCCTAACCACATCCAACCCTGCTTAGCTTCCGAAATCAATCCAAGTCCATTAGGTACTGCCACCTGCTGGATTGCTTCATAACAATGGTACCATTTTCAACAATGTATTTATGTGTCTTTAAATTGCTTTTTAATTATGATTGCTTACAATATTGTTAAAACATATTTAGACTAATTTGCTTCTATGGTAAACTATTCAGTGATGCTGTTGCCTAGAAAACTTGAATATAAATATTTAAATAGATGAATAAACAACATCTATGAATCATATTTATGGCTAGGGAGCTAAAGGTTGCCCAGATAGATTTATCCTATTTTTCCACCACAGTAGAGCCTTAACATTTAGCCACAATTATTTTAATTATTTTGGCTGCTATTTTCCCTGCTGTATTTTTCCCCCCAGCACCATCAGGTGCCAACTCTTAGCTAACCTTGGATGATCTCCATCTCTCTCCTTGCCCCCTTATACTATTTTCTCCATTTTCACTTATTTAGAGTAATTTAGACTAATGCTAAGCAAGAAAATATCTAATTAAGATATTGGTTCTCCTCGGATATATGTGCTAGTCATCCCCAACTCTAGGGGGCGGTGCTCATCTTCATTTCAAAGCCGAAGAGCCAGCGCTGTCCGAAGACGTCTCCATGGTCATGTGGTCGGCATGACTCAATGCCAAAGGCGCATGGAAAACTGTTACCTTCCCACCAAAGGTGGTCCCTATTTTTCAACTTGCTATTTTTACATGCTTTTGCCTAGGTTGGCAGAAGCTGGGACAAGTCACGGGGGCTCACTCCGTTACGCGGCGCTGGGGATTCCAACCGCCGAACTGCCGACCTTTCTGATCGACAAGCTCAGCGTCTTAGCCACTGAGCCACGGCATCATTCATTCAGCATTCTGAAATTTAGACTAGTTTCAGAATGCTAAGCAAGAAAACATCTAGTTAGTACAAGGATAAAAAGATGGCCAATAAATCTAAGATAAGTTTTTAAAACATGTCTAGTTCTGCAGGATCCAATCTGGGTCATTCACCAGGACCAACGGTTTTGTCTTCCAAGCTTTTGGATTCATACTGGAGTCCACCCAGAGGTGGTATTCAGCCGGTTCGGACAGATTCAGGCGAACCGGTAGTAGATGGACATGCCCACTCGCCCCAGCTGTATGCCATCCCATTTAGGCATGTTTTTGAGGCTGGACGCATGCGCTGGAGGTGCACGCACAAGCAAAGCAAACCAGTGGTAACAAAATGTGAAACCCACCACTGGGCCCAGGGGTGGGTTCCTGCCAGTTCTAACCTCTTCTATAGAAGAGGTCCCACAAATCTACTGTGCTGTTTAGAACTGATGTAATCATTATTTATTACTATATGATACTGGCTATGTATAGTATACATGTGATTGTATGTTATAAAAATGGAAATAAAAAATATGATGAAGAGTGAGAGGAGGAATTCTGGGAGTTGAAGTCCACAAGTCTTAAAGCTGTCAACTTTGAACACCCCTGGTGTTTTTTTTCTAAAGGGTTAGGGGCGCAAGGGTCTTGTAACTTGACAGCTTTAAGACTTGCACACTTCAATGCCAGAGTTTCTGACCCAACATTTTGGTTGCTAAGCAAGAGCGTTGTTAAGTGAGTTTCACCACATTTTACAAGTTGGCCACACCCACCCAGTCACATGGCTGGCAAGTGAGTTTCACCACATTTTACAAGTTGGCCATGCCCACCCAGTCACAGGGCTGGAAAGCCACTCCCACCCGGTCACATGGCTGGCAAGCCACTCCCACAAAGCAGGCCACACCTACAGAAGAGGTTCTAAAAAAATGTGAAACCCACCACTGACTGGGCCCATCTACAAGGAACTTCTCTCTAGCAGAGCATGTGCTTTGGGTTATTCTGTGTGTGGTATTTAAACAGATTAAACAGATTAAACAGAGTTGGAAGGGATCTTGTAGGTCATCTAGTCCAACCTCCCTCCCAAGCAGGAGACCTTACACTAAGAGCCAAGGTGGCGCAGTGGTTAAATGCAGCACTGCAGGCTACTGCTAGATCAGCAGTTCAGCGGTTCAAATCTCACCGGCTCAGGGTTGACTCAGCCTTCCATCCTTCCGAGGTGGGTAAAATGAGGACCCAGATTGTTGGGGGCAATATGCTGACTCTCTGTAAACCGCTTAGAGAGGGCTGAAAGCCCTATGAAGCGGTATATAAGTCTACTGCTATTGCTATTGCTATTGCTATTTCTGAAATATGGCAATCTGGTCTCTTCTTGAAAGCCTCCAGGGATGAAGCTCCCACAACTTCCAAAGGCAACTTCCAAAGGTTGATTGCTCTCACTGTCAGAAAATTCCTCCTTATTTCCAGGTTGAATCTCTCCTTGATCAGTTTCCATCCATTGTTCCTTGTCTGGCCTTCAGGTGCTTTGGAAAATAGATTGACCCCTTCCTCTCTGTGGCAGCCCCTCAAATATTGGAAGACTGCTCTCCTGTCTCCCCTGGTCCTTCTCTTCACTAGACAAAGGTAAAGGGTCCCCTTGTACATATGTGCTAGTCGTTTCCCGACTCTAGGGGGCGGTGCTCATCTCCGTTTCAAAGCTGAAGAGCCAGTGCTGTCCAAAGACTTCTCTGTGGTCATGTGGTTGGCATGACTAAATGCCAAAGGCGCACGGAACGCTGTTACCTTCCCACCAAAGGGGGTTCCTGTTTTTCTACTTGCATTTTTACACACTTTTGAACTGCTTGGTTGGCAGGAGCTGGGACAAATAATAGGAGCTCACTCCATTACGTGGTGCTAGGGATTCGAACCACCAAACTGCCAACCTTTCTGATTGACAAGCTCAGCATCTTAGCCACTTACCCACCATGTCACTAGACTAGGCATGCCCAGTTCCCGCAATCGTTCATCTCTGTTATTCTGTTATGGTATTAAGGGGGTAGGGAAGCAAGTGGAGAGATTCTGGATAATGCAGATTATCTGGGACTCTTTCCAAATGGAGTCCACCTCAGAGTGTGGTCATTTTTGTGGGTCTTCTGTAGCCCAGCCTATGTGACTATGATTTTCAAGGCAGATAAACAGACCGAGGTAGACTGATATAAATTCTCTTATTTATGGACAGAGAATGCATAGAAAGATGTAGTCCCTATTTGCAGATATAAACAGATGCAGTAGGGAGAAATAGAGAGGGAGATCCTATTCACATTTCTGCAGAGAGGCAGGCAGGCAGGCAGGCAGGCAGGCAGGCAGACAGACAGACAGACAGACAGACAGACAGACCTATTTTAGCCAAGTGTCGTGAACGATGGAAATTACAGTTAAGAAAATATTGAAAAATGAAGGAATCAGATTTCTGCTTGAATGTATGATGTACAAGGATAATAATGAACATAAGCATACCTGATAGTTGATTGATGGAATGATGCATAATTGAAAATAGTGATATACAAATATAAATGGTTGGTAATTTTTCTTTTTCTTTCACATTGGGATTATATAAAGGTATACTGTTATCAAATAGACAATCAAGAATGTAAGGGAATTATGATTTATTGGGGGGAAAAATAATACTAATTGTAATTGAACATATACTGTACAATGAAAGTGAGGTAGAGATGGTAGAGAGCCGAGATGGCGCAGTGGTTAGGGTGCAGTACTGCAGGCCACTTCAGCTGACTGCTATCTGCAGTTCAGCGGTTCAAATCTCACCGGCTCAAAGTTGACTCAGCCTTCCATCCTTCCGAGGTGGGTGAAATGAGGACCCAGACTGTGGGGGGCGATATGCTGACTCTGTAAACCGCTTAGAGAGGGCTGAAAGCCCTATGAAGCGGTATATAAGTCTAACTGCTATTGCTATTGCTAAAAATCTGTGATGGTAAATATTATTCGAGAATATGGATGTAAAAACACTTGTAACCAAACAACATGCTGTATGTGATGATGCTTTTTTTTTGTCTTTCTTTTTGGTTCTTTTAATAAAAATAAAAATTTATTTAAAAAAAAAGAGGAAATAAAGACATAAAAAATAAACCAAGCAGGACTCCAGGAGGACGCCAAGAGACACATCCAGGGAACCTTAGTGGCTTTTGGGATACACATTCAGGCTCCCGTCCATCAGTGATCAAAGACAGAAAGAAAGAAGGAAAAACCGGAGCAGCATTTAATCCCGAGATAAGTCGAGAAAATGTCTACAACCCTCTATTTTTTCATCTGGGCAGATACGAGCCTCGGAAATTTCCTTGGCCCTCCACCAACTTATCTTTTTTCGCGATATTGCTGGCAGGAATCGTTTTGCTTATCTGTGCACGGGGAGAAATATTAATGCAGGCCTGAAGGGCAAATTGTGGCTGGCTCAAATGATAAAAAGGGGCTGGCATCGTCCTCGGGTTGGCAGCCTCAAGTGGGTTCCTTGTCGGTGAGGGGACGGGGGGAGAGAACGGAGAAATAGCAGCCAGAAGGGGGAAAAATGAAACTCTGCCACATGTTACGTGAAAGTGTTGAAATTATTATTATTATTATTTAATTAAAGAGTTTTAACAAATTTTATAAATATTTCCCCATCCCCTTCCCTCCCTCCACCCCAACCCTACCCCCCCCTCCAACCATTGGTGGGTTTCAAAAATTGTTCGAACCTACTCTGTGGGTGTGGCTTCCTTTGTGGGAGTGGCTTGCCGCCCATGTGACCGGATGGGAGTGGCTTGCCGCCCATGTGACTGGATAGAGCCGAGGTGGCGCAGTGGTTAAATGCAGCACTGCAGGCTACTTCAGCTGACTGCAGTTCTGCAGTTCAGCGGTTCAAATCTCACCGGCTCAGGGTTGACTCAGCCTTCCATCCTTCCGAGGTGGGTGAAATGAGAACCCGGATTGTTGTTGGGGGCAATATGCTGACTCTGTAAACCGCTTAGAGAGGGCTGAAAGCTCTATGAAGCGGTATATAAGTCTAACTGCTATATGAAATTATGAATTAGTACTTAGGTCGGTCCAAGTAGTAAACTCTGGCATTGAAGGGTGCAAGTCTTAAAGCTGTCAAGTTACAAGACCCTTGCACCCCTAACCCTTTAGAAAAAAAACTAGGGGTCTTCAAACCTGACAGCTTTAAGACTTGTGGACTTCAACTCCCAGAATTCCTGCTCCAGTCACGTTGGCTCAGGAACTCTGGCATTGAAGCATGCAAGTCTTAAAGCTGTCAAGTTACAAGATCCTTGCACCCCTAACCCTTTAGCAGTGGTGGGTTTCAAAAAATTTTGGAACCTCTTCTGTAGGTGTGGCCTGCTTTCTGGGTCCACTGGTGGAACCTCATCTAACCGATCCGGTAGATTTGACAAACCGGTTCTACCGAATAGGTGCGAACTGGTAGGAACCCACCTCTGCTCCAACCCTCCCTCCCCCCCAACTTCCCAGAGCAAAATACAGGGTATAAACATTTAACAATCATACACTAACATAGACTAACTAACTTGAGCATCCTACCTCCTCTTGTACTTTAATTCCCCTTTTATTAAACTAGCCTTAAGTAAATTATAACATTCCTTGTTCATTCATTCATAAGCTAACTGAAATTTCTTAGTCCGATATTTGTTTTGAATATAGTCAATCCATCTTCTCCATTCCAACTTGTATTTCTCATCTGAATGGTCCTTAAGATATGCTGATATTTTAGCCATCTCTGCTAAGTTTATTACTCTTAATGTCCATTCTTGAATAGTAGGCAATTCTTCCTTCTTCCAGTACTGCGCCACCAACAATCTTGCTGCCGTTATTGAGTTCAGAATCAAATTAGTCTCTATAACTGTACAAGCATTGAAATTATTGGTGAAGTAAAGAGGCGGGGTTAATGCAGTTAGATATATTAAATGCACTGCTAATTCTATTACCTATGTAGAACTATTCCCCTTATTAATGTCTTTGGAGATTCTCCGTCATCCAGGGTATGGCTGTCCCGAAAGTGCTTTTTTCCCCCAAAAAAGCAACTGGGCTTTCTGGTTTTTCTTTCAAGAGCTAAAGAAGCTTCTTGGATGAGAAGCGAAACATCTTCAAAGAAATTCTCGAAGGCAGCTCATCCGCTTGGGATCCACACTTTCCTTTGCCGTTCCTTACTATGACCGTATTATTTGTATTTTCTTTTAGTCGGCATCTAAATGAATCCGTTGAAACCCTGTTAAGTAATTGTGTCTAAATACACATTCTTTCTGGGCTCTGTTTGCAAGCAAATGAAATTAGTAACATAAAATTCTCTCTCTCTCTCTCTCTCTCTCTCTCTCTCTCTCTCTTAAAATTCACTAACAGAAATAAAGAAAAGCAAAAACATGTCTCTCTTCTGTTGACTTGCCATCTTTAACGGAAGGGCACCTCCGTTTTAAGACACAGTAAAAAAGCAATAAAAATAGCAGCCAGATCTCCCATAATATCCTTTTCATGTTTCAAGACCCCTTGAAATAGGAAATCTATTTTATTGGGCAACCCTGGTTGAGCGCACGCGTGGTTGAATATTTTCCAGGGACCACAAACAGCCATCGTGATTTAGAGGATATGGGAGAAGTCAGAATAACAGAATAACGGCTCAAGCAAGAGACCGTATGATTTCAGACAAATGGCTGTCCAACCTCTTCTAAAAAACCTCAAATAATGGAGCACCCTCAACTTCTGAAGGCAAACCTTTCCACCGATTCATTGTCCTCGCTGTCAGGAAATTTCTCCTTAGTTCTTGGTTGCTTCTCTCCTTGGTTAGTTTCCACCCATTGCTTCTTGTTTTACCCTCAGGTGCTTTGGAGAATAGTTTGACTCCCTCTTCTTTGGGGCAGCCCCTGAGATATTGGAAGACTGCTATCATGTCTGCCCTAGTCCTTCTTTGCATTAAACTAGACATACCCAGTTCCTGCAACCATTCTTCATAGGTTTTAGTCTCCAGTCCCCTAATCCTCTTTCTTGCTCTTCTCTGCACTCTTTCCAGAGTCTCCACATCTTTTCTACATCGTGGCGACCAAAATTGGATGCCGTATTCCAAGTGTGGCCTTACCAGGGCATTATAAAGTGGAATTAACACTTCATGTGATCTTGATTCTGTCCCTCTGTTGATGCAGCCTAGAACTGTGTTGGCTTTTTTTGGCAGCTGCTGCACACGGCTGGCTCCTATTTAAATGGTTGTCCACTAGGATTCCCAGGTTCTTCTCACAGTCACAGTTGTGGATTTTGATTCATTCTATCATCTATATCTATCTATCTATCTATCTATCTATCTATCTATCTATCTATCTATCTATCTATCCATCCATCCATCCATCCATCCATCCATCCATCCATCCATCCATCTATCATCTATCTATCTATCTATCTATCTATCTATCTATCTATCTATCTATCTATCTATCTATCTATCTATCTATCTATCTATCTAGAGCCAAGGTGGCGCAGTGGTTAAATGCAGCACTGCAGGCTACTGCTAGATCAGCAGGTCAGCGGTTCAAATCTCACCGGCTCAGGGTTGACTCAGCCTTCCATCCTTCCGAGGTGGGTAAAATGAGGACCCAGATTGTTGGGGGCAATATGCTGACTCTCTGTAAACCGCTTAGAGAGGCCTGAAAGGCCTATGAAGCGGTATATAAGTCTACTGCTATTGCTATTGCTATTGCTATCTATCTATCTATCTATCTATCTATCTATCTATCTATCTATCTATCTATCATCTATCCATCTATCCATCTATCCATCTATCCATCTATCCATCTATCATCTATCATCTATCACCTATCACCTATCACCTATCACCTATCACCTATCACCTATCACCTATCACCTATCTATCTATCTATCTATCTATCTACCTATCTATCTATCATCTATCATCTATCTATCTATCTATCTATCTATCTATCTATCATCTATCTATCTATCATCTATCTATCTATCTATCTATCTATCTATCTATCTATCTATCTATCTATCTATCTATCTATCTATCTATCTATCTATCTTGTGGTCCCATTTCAGTTCTGACTGTATCCGAAGATACATTTTCAAGACAGAATAGAATTTCCATTGATGGGTTACCTATTCTGGATACAGCTCCAAATCCAAAATCAGTGAAGGGTTGGATAGTGCACAAGTTTGTAAATAAATAAATAAATAAATAAATAAATAAATAAATAAATAAATAAATAAATAAATAAATAAATAAATAAATGGATGGATGATGGATGGATGGATGGATGGATGGATGGATGGATGGATGGATGGATGGATGGATGGATGGATGGATGGATGGATGGATAAATAAGATCTATCCTGATTTCTAGGGTGCTCATGAAGATTATTATATACTTTATTCATTAAACATGAAACTCAGTCAACTGAGCATTCAAAAATGCATCACAAATACCAGTGACTGGTGCTAATCGTTGATATGGTTTGCTGCCAGCGTCCTAGGTATCAACCAAGGACCTTCTTAAAATATAAGATCTTCCTAGTAGCGCAGTTTTTTGCAGTTCCGCTGGTGTTGTTGCAGGGAACTGCAATTTCTTGGTGCATCTTGTAAAATTCTTTGGCATGGTGCCAAGTGCCCTGATGACAGTGGGTATCCCTGTTACATGCTTCATCCACAGCTGTGTAGTTTCGATGGCCAGGTCACGATATTTCATGATTTTTTTCTAGTTCTTTTTCTTCGACTCTGGCATCTCCAGGAACAGCGATATCAATAAATTGTATGTTTCAGTTTTCGACAACTGTAACATCTGGCATGTTGTGTTCCACATAACAATCCGTCTGTATTTGAAAGTCCCACAAGATCTTCACCTTTTCATTTTCAGTAACTTTGTCCACTTTATGCTCCCATGACTTTCTGGATACAGATAAATCATATTTTTTACATAATGACCAGTGGATTAATTTAGCAACTTGGTCGTGTCTAGCTTTGTAATCATTCTGTTGTTGTTCTTGTTGTTGTTCTTGTTGTTGTTATTTTTATTAATATTATTTGGTTAATCTTTGGTGAGATTCACAGCTTTTGGGGCTGGTTGGTAGCTCAACAGCTCAAGTCCTAACCAAAGACCTAGGCACTGTTAAAATAACATCGGAGAATATAAGCTGTTCCAAGTAGGGTGTTTTTTTGTAGAATCAGAATGTTCAAGTTTGATAAATTTAAAATTTCCAAATAGCGAGGTAGCCCTTTAGGTATTGCTCCAAGTGCTCCAATTACAATCGAGACAACACACAATTTCTTTTTCCACAGTCACTCAACTTCAATTTGCAAGTCCCGGTACTTTGTGATTTTTTCTTGCTGTTTATCTTCAATTCGTGCATCTCCAAGTATTGCAATGTCAATGAACCATACTTTTTTTCTTTTCAACTATTGTTATGTCAGGTGTGTTGTGGGCCAAGTGCCTGTCAGTCTGGATTCTGAAGTCCCACAAGATCTTGACTTTCTCATTCTCTAAAACCTTCTGAACCTGCTGTTCCCAGTGGTTTTGCTGTACTCAAATCCAAACTTTTGGCACATTTCCAGTGAGTGATCTTAGCAACGCGGTCATGGTGTTGTTGTGAAATTTTGCTGCACCCACTGATCAAGTGGTCGACTCTCACATCTTTCTCATTACAGAGGCGACATTTGCTGTTGGTGGTAACATGTTGAATTTTTGCCTTCATGCAGTTTGTGGCTAAGGCTTGTTCTTAGCTGCCAAAATAAAGCCTTCTGTTTCTTTTTTCAGTGCTCCTGATCTTAACCAGGTTCCAAGTTAGCTTTTGGTCAGCTTTGCCTTCAATACTTTTCAAGTATTGGCCATGCATAGCTTTGCTTTTCCAATTTTCAGCTCGCTTCTCAATTACTTCTTTCTTATATTCAGCTTTTGACTTAGTTGTCTTTAAAAGGCCTCCTTTATTTACTTCCTTAATCATTGGCTCTTCACTTTTCTGGATGTAATCATTCAAGCTGTGTTTTTCTTCTTCCACAGTCTGTTTTACTTGTAGGAGTCCTCAACTACCCTCTGCTCTTGGTAGATATACAACGCGGTCATGGCATTGTAGGTAGTCAGTTTGTGAAATTTTGCTGCACCCACTGATCAAGTGGTCGACTGTCTCATCTTTCTCATTACAGAGGTGACATTTGCTGATTATTATCATCATCATCATCATCATCATCATCATCATCATCATCATCATCATCATTCCACTATTTGGTCTTATCATTTTTTTGAAACTCCCTGAATAATGAATATGAATAAAAACCGCTAGGCAGCTTCAGCTGATCAAGGATGCTGCTTGAAGGATAGTGACAGGCATGCTACGATGTGGCCATGTAAATTACGTAATGCGTCTGGTTTCATCAACCACACCCTAGTTATTCCGAGGCCCCTGGGTGATGCCACATGATCACCTTCTGAGACAAGAACCAGGCAGAGTGAGGGACAGAGGCACAGAAGAAATCAATGGTTGATCATTCGGTTATAAAGACTTCCTTCCTTCTTCCTTCCTTTTCTTCCATCCATCTATCCACTCCTTCTTTCCCTCTTTCCTCTTCTTCTATCAATCTATGCACTTTTTCCATTTTTCCTCCTTCCTTTCTTGTTTTTTATGCACTCCTCCCTTCCTCCCTCTTTTTCTATTCAACCACTTACCATCCCTCCCTCCCTCCATCTTCTTCTAGCCATCTATCCTCCTTCCTTCTTTCCTCCCTCCCTCCCTTTCTTACATTCCTTCTGTCCATGCACTCTTTCCTCCCTCCCTCCCTCTTTTTCTATCCAGCCATCTACCCTTCCTTCCTTCCTTCCTCCCTCCCGCTTCTTCTATCCATCTATCCGCTTTTCTTCTTTCCTCCCTCTCTCCCTTTCTTCCTTTCCTTCTGTCTATGCACTCCCCCCTCCCTCCCCCCTTCCCTCTTCTTCTATTCAGCCTTCTACCCTTCCTTCCTACCTACCTACCTCCCTTTCTCCCTTCTGTCTATGCACTCTTCCCTCCCTCCCTCCTTCCCTTCCTCCCTCTTATTTCTGTTTATACTTCAGATTCGAAATCTCATTGTATTATTGCTTAAACTGTACTGACATCTGGTGGCTCAAACTGCTTGGGGATTTTTTTCCCCTGCAAGACAATCTGGACAATTTAACCATCTTTCTCATCCACCCCCACCCCAGAATCCATCATTCATCTTTTTCCAAGGACCAGCTTCATCCTTCTCCACCTATGAGATCTTTCTCCATTTGAGCCTATCGGTACTTCTGGGTGGGCTTTCCACAAGAAGAAAGGGGATGTGTTCAAAGCATTGGGAGAGTTTGTTGTTTTTATTCTGCAACACAACAGAGATATGAATCTAAATATCTTTGAATATTTTTGAATTTTATTGAACCCAGTAAAACAGCAATTTACGTTTATCTGTACGTTTATCTGTATCTATGCATGTGCAAATACATAGAGACAAATAGAGATGATAGAGATTAGGGATGGATGGATGGATGGATGGGGAGAGAGAATAGATAGATAGATAGATAGATAGATAGATAGATAGATAGATAGATAGATAGATAGATAGATAGATAGATGATAGAGAGAGAGATGATAGAAAGGTAGGTAGGTAGGTAGGTAGGTGGGTGGGTGGGTGGGTAGGTGGGTAGATGATATAGCTAGGTAGATAGAGAGGTGGATAGATAGATAGATAGATAGATAGATAGATAGATAGATAGATAGGGAGGGATGGATGGATGGATAGGTAGGTAGGTAGGTAGGTAGGTAGGTAGGTAGGTAGGACTAGATAGATAGATAGATAGATAGATAGATAGATAGATAGATAGACAGACAGACAGATAGGGAGGGAGGGAGGGAGGGAGGGAAGGAGGGATAGGTAGGTAGGTAGGTAGGTAGGTAGGTAGGTAGGTAGGTAGGGATAGATAGATAGATAGATAGATAGATAGATAGATAGATAGATAGATAGATAGATAGATAGGGAGGGAGGGATAGATAGATAGATAGATAGATAGATAGATAGATAGATAGATAGATAGATAGATAGATAGATAGATAGATATATGATGGATGGATGCATAGATGGTCAATAGAGAGAGAGAGAAAGAGATGATAGAAAGTAGATGGATGGATGTAGGTAGGATTGGCCAAACTGGTAGTAACGGCAGCGGGAGGCTCCACCCACCAACCCGCATGCGCAGAAGCCCCACACACAAAAGTGCATGTAGGAGCGTGCCCGAACCGGTAGTAAAATAATTGGCAACCCACCTCTGGAATGTATGTCGTGGGTGTTTACATGGGAAAAACAGATCTTGCCCCTTCGGTAATAAGCAGTCTCACAAAAGCATGATTCTATTTCCCATTGGTGATCTCCGAACACTTAAATCGGGTTTGTTGTTGTTGTTTTAAAGTGACCACCAATATCCAGGAGTTTGGAGACCGTATGCTAAGAAACGAAGTGCCAAACATTTCTTCCGCAGTACATTTTCCATGGGGTTCTCAACCCCCCCCCCCAATTCTTTATTAACTGCACTGTCGATGAATTGTTTGGTACATTTAAAATCGATCGCAGCTAATGGGGAAGGGGGGGCGCTAAACACAGAGTGATGATGCTGATTTATTCATGAGGCTTTGAAATGCCACAGATGGGGATTGGGAGAGGCCATTCCATCTGTTGCCATTTTGGAGACAGGTTTTTTTTTCCCCTTCCCTATCTGGCATCTTTTCCTCTCTTCGCTTCATCGTTCAGATCACCCGGGGATCTGAATTCCAAAAAAAAAAAAAAAAAAAAGGAGAACATGAATGCAACGTTTTCTAAATAAATAGCTAGAAGTAGCAATTGTGGGATCCGTAAACATCCTCTTTAGACTAGATAGCACGTACATAAGGACGCTTTATAAGGCCTTGGTAAGGCCATTCTTGGAACACGCCATCCAGTTGTGGTCGCCACGATGTAAAAAAAAAGATGTTGAGACTCTAGAAAGAGGGCAGAGAATTCTTGGTCGTTTCTGTAATATTCTCCCATTTTAGCAATAGCAATAGCAATAGCAGTTAGACTTATATACCGCTTCATAGGGCTTTCAGCCCTCTCTAAGCGGTTTACAGAGTCAGCATATCGCCCCCACAGTCTGGGTCCTCATTTCACCCACCTCGGAAGGATGGAAGGCTGAGTCAACCTTGAGCCAGTGAGATTAGAACCGCTGGACTGCAGATAACAGTCAGCTGAAGTGGCCTGCAGTACTGCACCCTAACCACTGTGCCACCTCGGCTCATTTTCATCAGATGCCCTTGTTCCAATAAGAAGCTGACCTTTTATATTTAATGTAAAATTATGTTTTTAAAAAAAGGATGTAGAGACTCTAGAAAGAGTGCAGAGAAGAGCAACAAAGATGATTAGGGGACTGGAGACTAAAACATATGAAGAACGGTTGCAGCAGGGGTGGGTTCCTGCCATTTCTAAACTCTTCTATAGAAGAGGTTCCACAAAGCCATTTAGAACCGGTTCCAGCTCCCTCCACCTGCCCGTCCGCACATCATCAAGATGAAGAGCGAGAGGAGGAATTCTGGGAGTTGAAGCCCACAAGTCTTAAAGCTGTCAAGTTTGAACACCCCTGGGTTTTTTTTTTCTAAAGGGTTAGGGGTGCAAGGGTCTTGTAACTTGACGGCTTTAAGACTTGTGTGTTTCAAATGCCAGAGTTTCTGAGCCAACATTTTGGTTGCTAAGCAAGAGCGTTGTTAAGTGAGCTTCACCACATTTTACAAGTTGGCCATGCCCACCCAGTCACATGGCTGGCAAGCCACTCCCACAAAGCAGGCCACATCTACGGAAGAGGTTCTAAAAAATTTTGAAATCCACCACTGGGTTGCAGGAACTGGGTATGTCTAGTTCAATGAAAAGAAGGACCAGGGGAGACATGATAGCAGTGTTTCGATATCTCAGGGGTTGCCACAAAGAAGAGAGAGTCAGACTATTCTCCAAGGCACCTGAGGGCAGGACAAGAAGCAACGGGTGGAAACTAATCAAGGAGAGAAGCAACTTAGAACTAATGAATGAAGTTCATTAGTTCAATGAAGATTGTCCTGCGCATGGACAGAACCAGAGGTGGGTTCCTACCAGTTCGCACCTATTCGGTAGAACCAGTTCGTCAAATCTACTGAACCGGTTAGAAGAGGTTCCACCAGTGGACCCGGAAAGCAGGCCACACCTACAGAAGAGGTTCCAAAATTTTTTGAAACCCACCCAAAGAAGGACGAAGGGAGACCATGTCTCCCCTGGTCCTTCTTTTCATTGAACTAGACATACTCAGTTTCTGCAACCCAGTGGTGGATTTCAAATTTTTTTAGAACTTGGATATGATTATTCTACACTATCATGCTCATATTTATAAAACTCTGTGCCTCTGTGAAAGGTAAGGATGACTACTGCGTTTGTGGTGCAATCAGAACATTGCGTGTGTTGAAGTTGTTTTAAGGCAAACCAAAGATGCCTTAAAAAAAACAAATTTACATCATATTCTTATGCATGCCAGTGCTGTGTGTGAGGTAATTTAAGGGGGTTCTGACAAGTGTCGTCGGCATCTTCATACCCGGTCACATGGGTGGCAAGCCACTCCCATCCGGTCACATGGGCAGCAAGCCACTCCCACAAAGGAGGCCACACCCACAGAGTAGGTTCGAACGATTTTCGAAACCCACCACTGGACAGAACCGAAAATCAAGATGGCTCCACTGCCACTGTAGGACCGGTTTGGGGGTGTGGCAGGTCGAGTTACTACCTACTCGGCTGAACTAACAGGAACCCACCTCTGCTGTAAACCCTCTTTATCTTTCACTCTGCTTGTTCGTTTGTTTTTTGCCTTCAAAGATTGTGAATCTTGGATTGCTCCCTTTTAGTTTTCCTTCGGACATGCACAGAGCACACGTTGGGAGCAAAAGGAGAAAACCTTTTCAAACGAAGGGGAGAAACGTTCCGGTGTCCTGCTGTTGCTTCCCGTCCTTCCTTTTTGGACCAAAATAAACAAAATGCATCATGTGGGCCCCCAGCGTGCCTTTAGCAGCCTAGCAACAACAATAGCAACAACACAGCTTATACGTTTAGATCCACCTCCATAAATAAAATGCATTTAATTTGGAACAGCAGTTGATTAATACATCACCGTAATTAAAGTAATCAAATTGACGGCTTCGCTTGGAGTTGCGTCGGGTCTGGAGCGTAGCAAAATGTTATCTATGCAAAGCGGGCGCAGGAGAGATATGTGCAAATTTATACCCGTGGAATGCACCATCGCTTCCTCCAATAATTACAGCTCGACACTCCGTAATTTTCCTAAGCTCTATTACTCCTAAATGTTCCCTTTGAGGCTTCTCCTCCTCCTCTTCCTCTTTCTCCTTCTCCTCCTCCTCCCATCTTCCCTTTCCTTCCTTTCTCCCTTCCTATTTTCCTCCCTCCCTCCCTCCTTCCCTTCCTTCCTTCCTTCTTCCTTCCTTCCTTCCTTGCTTTCTCCCTTCTTATCTTCCTCCCTCCCTCCTTCCCTTCCTATCCGTCCCTCCCTCCCTTTTCTGTCTACCCACTCCTTCCTTCCCTCCCTCTCCTTCTTCCTTCCTATTTTCCTCCCTTCCTTTTCTGTCTACCCATCCTTCCTTCCCTCCATCCCTTTCTCCCTTCCTTTCTCCCTTCATATCTTCCTCCATCCCTCCCTCATCCCTCCCTCCCTTCTTATCTTCATCCCTCCCTCCCTTTTCTGTCTACCCATTCCTTCCACCCTCCCTCCCTTCCTCCCTTACATCCCTAGGTGGATGTAATAGAGGAGAGGCAGTTCTCCGAATAGCCACTACATGGCAACAGGGAATTTAGGGTTCCCATATTGCTTTACTAACACCTAGTGGTGGTCTGAATTTTTGCAACCTAGATAGGTTAGCCCAGGGGTGAAATCCAGCAGGTTCTGACAGGTTCTGAAGAACTGGTAGTGGAAATTTTGAGTAGTTTGGAGAACCAGTAGTGGAAATTTTGAGTAGTTCAGAGAACTGGCAGATGCCACTTCTGCGAATGGAGAGAATAGAGATTTTGCAGTATCCTTTCCCTGTAGTGGGGTGGGAATGGAGATTTTGCAGTATCCTTCCCCTGGAGTGGGGTGGGAATGGGGATTTGCAGTATCCTTCCCCTGAAGTGGGGTGGGAATGGGGATTTGCAGTATCCTTCCCCTGGAGTGGGGAGGGAATGGGGATTTTGCAGTATCCTTCCCCTGGAGTGGGGAGGGAATGGGGATTTTGCAGTGTCCTTCCCCTGGAGTGGGGAGGGAATGGGGATTTTGCAGTATCCTTCCCTGGAGTGGGGAGGGAATGGGGATTTTGCAGTATCCTTCCCTGGAGTGGGGAGGGAATGGGGATTTTGCAGTATCCTTCCCCTGGAGTGGGGAAGGAATGGGGATTTTGCAATATCCTTCCCTGGAGTGGGAAGGGAATGGGGATTTTGCAGTATCCTTCCCCTGGAGTGGGGAGGGAATGGGGATTTTGCAGTATCCTTCCCTGGAGTGGGGAGGGAATGGGGATTTTGCAGTATCCTTCCCCTGGAGTGGGGAAGGAATGGGGATTTTGCAATATCCTTTCCTGGAGTGGGGAGGGAATGGGGATTTTGCAGTATCCTTCCCCTGGAGAGGGGAGGGAATGGGGATTTTGCAGTATCCTTCCCCTGGAGTGGGGAAGGAATGGGGATTTTGCAATATCCTTCCCTGGAGTGGGGAGGGAATGGGGATTTTGCAGTATCCTTCCCCTGGAGAGGGGAGGGAATGGGGATTTTGCAGTATCCTTCCCCTGGAGTGGGGAGGGAATGGGGATTTTGCAATATCCTTCCCTGGAGTATGGAGGGAATGGGGATTTTGCAGTATCCTTCCCCTGGAGTGGGAAGGGAATGGGGATTTTGCAGTATCCTTCCCCTGGAGTGGGGAGGGAATGGGGATTTTGCAATATCCTTCCCTGGAGTATGGAGGGAATGGGGATTTTGCAGTATCCTTCCCCTGGAGTGGGGAGGGAATGGGGATTTTGCAGTATCCTTCCCCTGCCACGCCCACCAAGCCATGCCAACTAAGCCACACCCATAGAACCATTAGTAAAAAAAATGAATTTCACCATTGGGGCAGCCCTATGCCGACTGCTGGTGAGACCAGTTTATAACAGCTGCAGGTACTACCTAAGGCAAAAATCTCCATCAAACGGAGTGATAAACAAGGATTTAGAGCAGAGTTTTGCTCCTTTCTTCTCTTCGAACAGTCGTAAAGCCTTCCGGATAGCTGCAAATAGCTATCATTGAACTTTCGCGCCCCTGTTTTTATCAAGGAGAGCAAACCGTTACAATTGAATCTCATCGTGTCTGGTTTTACATGCGGAGCCATTATCTCTCTCTATAAAAATCCGGAGCACATCTCAACCACTTCTTTAACGGTGAGATGGATGAATGGATAATTATTTACCATTACCATTTAATTGGCCACTGACCTAGTTTTTCAGGTGCCGCAAAATGAGCAGACATTGGCAGCTCATATCTCATTGGCTGAACTAAACAAATGCAGAAGTTTTTTTTTTCTTATATGCTGAGCTGAGATACAAATGGCCCTTCAAACATCACTTGGCCCATTCAGAGAGATTCCCCCCCCCCCAGTGATGGCTTTAGGTCAGGTTTCAAAAGTTTATTTGCTTACGGAACATAAACACAGCTATTCCTTCAACAGGAACTGAACAATGTCCTTATTTGGATCTGGCTACGTTTTATTAAAATATTCATGACTGGGAGAGACATGGGAACAAGGTCAGCCAATGCATAGGCATAGCAACTAAGCCAGCCAATGGGAGCTTGAACAGATCTGAGTCTGTGCAAAAAATTGAAACAGAAACTTAAGCCGTCTGCTGCTCTGAGAGGTAAACTAGCAGTCTTGTCTGCTGATATGAAACTAACCGCTTGGGTTTGCCTGTAACTCTCTTGCGTTGTCTTTTACTTGGAAGAACCACCTGTTGGTATTGTACATTTATTCATCTATTCTTATGTATAGAAAGAAGCGAATGATTTCTGCTGCACCAGTTATCTGTGTGCGCTTCTGGATTTGAATTTATGCAACAAACTCTGACATGTTTGCACTCAATTATGTTATCTCTCAAGCAAAAAATTGACCGCTTCATGTTATGACATTGTCCCATTCATTCTTCAGTCGGATAGGTAGTACCACATGAATAAGCAATGTGTTCTGACCTGACTCCCAAACACAACAAACTCTCTGTAGTTAACTAAATATTTCCTTTATTAGGAGCATCAGCAGCCCCAGCAAAAAATCTCTATCTCTCTCTCTCTCTCTCTCTCCCTCCCTCCCTCTCTCACTCCCTCCCTCCCTCCCTCCCTCTCTCTCTCACACACACAAAGCAGGCTAATAAGTCTGTCTGACAGGGAGATAGTTTTCTGCCACATCTATATATCTCTGCCACCTGTCTTTTCTCCCAGAGCTAGAGTGGGCTTTGCTAGCAGTGGTGGCTCTTCTGTCTCAAGGACCAGCCCATAAATTTCCACTGCTCTCCTCTCCTCTGCCTTCTGTGCATCCACGCACCAGGCCCTGGACCCAGCTGTTCCTCTTCTTCCTCATCAGCCAGCCCCAGACTTGGAGGCTGCTGACTCTCCATCTGACAGCTGATGGATGGCCCAGGCTCCACTTCTGTCTCTATTTCTGACAGCTCCATTCCCTCTTCCCCCTCGGAGCTCTCAGATTGCCTTGATACTGGCCCTGACTCCCACATCGCTGCCTCCTCTGATTCAGTTGCCACAGGGGGCAGTGGTCAACAGGCCACAACACAATGAGGAATAACATACACCAGTGAGAATAAAAAATATAGCAGAGGAAAGGAATAATGGACATTGAAATGTGTTTGAATATTAGTAGCTCAGGTTGGCAGTTAGTCTGTTGGTTTGAGCTCTGAGCTTGGCAATTTGCCTGCAAATGTTTCATTACTGTTCAAGGAGACATCATCAATATGTTTTGAGTTGTGCTTGTCTGTCAGAACACAGGTCTTTAAATACCATTTTTACGAGATGCAAATTACTCTGAATGTTGTTTGGATATTTCTGAGTCATGGACTGCTTTTAGAATGTTGGATTGGCTAGCTGCTGTTGTTGGGCTGTATTTAAGTATTGTCTGATGAGCACAACTCAAAATGCACTGACGAGGTCTCCTCGAGTGGTGATGAAATGTTTGCAATCAAATTGCCCAGCTCAGAGCTCAAACTAACAGCCTAAATAATGGACATTGTCAAGACCACACAACTTGGACTTTATAGTATTATTGCATTTGCTAACTAACAGAAAGATTTTGTATTTTGTAATTCGACTTAGGTTTCTTTCTCTTTTAAATGAAAAATTAAATAAAAATTAAAATTAGACAGAACCTAGGGCCAGGTTTGGCCATCACTACAGACACCAAAAAAAGCTGCAAAATTTAGGAGCACACAGGTAAAAACAAAATCTTCATTATTCTTTCTGTTCATCCTCCAAAGAGGTGATCTCCAGATATAGAGCATAATTTTAATGTTCCCAGTAGCCTTCCGAATGTGGAAATGTTCAAGCAAGGAGAGAAAGTGCTAAGAAGGAAGATAAATTACAAATTCTTCAAGGGGAATAAAGAAAGAAAATTCAAGACAGCCAGGAGATGAAAAATACATGAGGTCAGAAACGGAAGGCCAGAAAAACGGATGGTATGGATGTGAGGACTCTCCATAACTTTTTAATGGGGCAGTTCACAAAATAACTAAAATTAAAAGTATTGCTGTAGCTGCCTGGCCACAAAAATGGCTCAGGCACTTTTAGCAACGATTTTTTCAAATAGCCCAGGAATAGCAACACACCTAAAACTGGTGATAAGCTCTAAAACAGAGAGTCTCAATCTTGCCAACTTTAAGATGCACGGACTTCAACTCCCAGAATTCCCCAACCAACTCCCAGAATTTCTCAACCAACTCCCAGAAATTCCCCAACCAACAACCCCAACAACCAATGTTGGTGCGTCTTATACACCGAATACAGCCATTTTTGGTCTCCTGAAGCCCTGCTCCCGGAGTCCAATTATAATGCATCCAAATGCATTATACCTATACCTATAACCAACTCCCAGAACTCTCCAACCAACTCTCAGAATTTCCCAACCAACTCCCAGAATTCCCCAACCAACAATCCCAACAACCAATGTTGGTGCATCTTATACGCCGAATACAGCCATTTTTGGTCTCCTGAAGCCCTGCTCCCGCAGTCCAATTATAATGCATCCAACTGTCAAGTGGGAGATAACTTCAAAAGGATGTAATGCTGGACAGTTGGCCTGTAATGCTGGTACACCAAAAAATACGGTAGGCAAAAAAGAAAATACAATAATAAAAACATATGTGCTAAATACAAAGAATCCACGTTCAGATAAACACGTTGTCTTTACATCTATTCACTATAACAGATTCTTAGTTTGACCTTGGCGTCCAGTCTTTATTGATTAGCCCTTGGACCATATCAAAGTGCAAACTTCCAGAAACAAATTATTTCTAAAATATGATAAAAGCAATTTAAAATGAAATTTGATTAAAATACAATTTCAAATGGAATTCCAATAAAATACAATTTCAAATGGAAATGGAATAAAATACAGTCTAAAATGAAATTGGAATAGAATACAATAATTTAAGATATCGATAAAATATGATAAAAATTATATTTCGGTGTCACCCCTGCAATCTACCCCAATCAATCCCACGTATGCAGATCTCAACCCAACCATTTTGTTTAAGTACTGTGCTGTGTTAAATGTTATTTTCCAGTTCTGGCCGTGCATGAAATAAGTGTCAGGCCTGCAGTTATATCCCTTTTAGGATCTTTGGCCTGCCACACTCTCTCTTATTTCATTATGCTGTTTCATTAGTGTAGTAGTTGGGAGGGGGGAATAGAAAGGAGTAGAATGGTGGAATGTGTTGTTGTCATTCCTTTCTAGAAGCTCAAGGTCATCTTTTGCCTCTGCACCTCTGCACCTGACCGGAAGCAGCTGGGTGGAGATGCCAGTGTGGAAGAAGAAGATTGGACCATGTGATGGATTTGTGGGTGTGGGGACAAGATCATGAACTTTCAACTGAGTGGGAATCCTAGGTAACCTCCAGAATTGGGATTCCACAGATGTGCCAAGGTGTCTGACTTATTAAATTGGAACTTTAAGGATCATTTTGCCTTGGACTCTGATTTAATTCTGCATGAGACTTGGAACGCTGACAGTAAGTTGTTTTGATATGGGGATCCCAATGGGTCATTAATTTGGTATATAGACCAAGGTACATGTCTCTCACCCCCTTATACAAGCAACAAATAAATAGGATGTGAGCCAGTTCTTCTACCTCTACCACTCCGCAAATGTACAATGCTTCACAAGGAATGGTCAAAGGAAAAGCAAATCTTAAGATAAGACACAAGTTGATTCCACTGAAGACCAAGCTGAATGTGCAATCAACATATAAAGCAATCTAGTAGAGAAGAAATAATAAATGTCCTCTCCAGAGAATTAAAAAGAATCAGAGCTATAAAAGTAAGCCGCACAACATGTTTGTCAAAGTATCACAACACAGACCAAAAGAACTTGAGTCAATCTCAGTTTGTGCAATGCCCCGCTCACTCACTTACTTACACAAAACACACACACTCACATGGTTTAGAGTGTTTATTGCTATTCCCCAGCAATTCCCTTCCCCCAGCCTCAGAACTGTCCCAAATAAATCCAGCCACAAGGCAATGGCCAATAGTCCATAAAACAATGGAAAGTCGCTCCAACAAATAGGTCCAACCAACCAACTTAAATCCACCAGGCCAAAGTGAAATAGCAGCCACCAGAGCTCACTCGGCAAGATAAGTTCGAGTCTCCAAGGCACAAAGTCAAGCAAGAAGAATGAGGAACAAGCACACACAGCCAGAAACCAAACACGTTGTTTCCAGCAACACCTCCCTACACCTGCTGTGGTAAATAGCTTTCCGATACAGCCCATCAAGACGGGAAGGGCCACTTCCCAAGTAATCTGGCAGATCTCCATTGCTCTCGTCTTTTCTCTGCCATGTGTGCTCTCTGATCCATCACGGAAGACATCTCTTCCTCTCTCTCTTCTTCACTGACCCCAGCTGAAGTCTCCTACAAATCTCTTTCAGCTGGCCATTCAAAGTAATCAATTAACCAGTTCCTGACATGCCAGAAATGAGCTCACCCCCCCCCCCCCCTTGAGCTGACCTCCAAGGAAGAATCTGAGGAGTCATCCAAGGGACACATCACATTTTGCAACAAATCTGCCACATTTTGCAAAAATCACAGGACTCTGAATGCAACAGCCCACAAATTGTGCATTTTTTTTAGATTAGTTTGTAGTTTGTAAATGTAACAAAGTTTTAGACTGAGGCCCAAACCTCAACCATCCACATATATGCATACACATTGCACACATGTTCTCACAAGGTCAAACACCAATCTGGCAAAAAGAAATACTAAAATCCAAATAAAATTTGACTTACCGGGCTGTCATTTCAACGTCTAGTCACATCCTATCCATTTGAGCTCCTAGGGAAAAAAAAATAAGAAACTTTGTTTTATTCCACAGATAAAGCATTTCCTCGATTCTCAGAAGCAAAAGATCATCTTCATGTTTTTACTGGGTATATAAAAAAACATGGAGCCTCTAACCAGGGGACTGAAGGCAGTGCCAAAACCTACAGTACAATTTCCTTAAAGCTTTCTTCCCTTCTGCAAAAACATAAATTAAAAAGCTTCTGTTTTTCTTCTTACTCTTGAAGTCCTTAAAAATTTCCTTTGAACTTTTCTTGGTGTTTTTTTGATTTGAGGATAAACAAGGAGATTAGTTGTCCATGGGGAATAGGATGTTGCTTAGTGGGACCTACATACATACTTAGCGGGACTCAGTAGTGGATTTCAAAAAATTTTCGAACCTACTCTGTGGGTGTGGCCTCCTTTGTGGGAGTGGCTTGCTGGCCATGTGACCTGGTGGGAGTGGCTTGCCGGCCATGTGTTTTCTCTCTCTCCCTCTCTCTCTCTCTCTCTCTCTCCTTCCTTTTGTCTCTCTGTCCCTTTTTCCTTTTTTTCTTTCATCTCTCTCACTTTTTCTTTCTTTTTTCTTTTTTTCTTTCTTCCTTTCTTTCTCTTTCTCGCTCTGTGTGAGTCTGTCTGTCTGTCCGTCTGTCCGTGTGTGTGTGTGAGTGTGTGTCAGTGGTGGGTTTCAAAAAAATTTGGAACCTCTTCTGTAGGTGTGGCCTGCTTTCTGGTGGAACCTCTTCTAACCGGTTCGGTAGATTTGACGAACCGGATATATATACATACATATACGTATACGTATACGTATACGTATACATATACATATACATATACATATACATATATATATATACATACACACACATACATACATACACATACACATACATACATACATATATATATATATATATACACACACACATACATACATACATATATATATGAATGAATATATCTGTCTATATTTCTGTATCTCTTTCTATCTCTACCTCTATCTAGCTCTATAAATGTGCAAATCTGTCTCTCTGTCTGTCATCTATCATCTATCTATCCCCTCTGTATTTGTTGTAATAATTATCCTTCTCAGGAATATTAAATGGAAACAATTTCCATTCCAGCAAGTGCCCTCCAATATGTCATTAATTTTGTTTCTTATTGTAGAATCCCTCATCAGGGCAAAACATTAGGTGACCCTTTTTAAGAAAAAATTAAAAATAAAATAACGGTAAACCAAGTCACTGCAATTCGATAAAACTTGCATTATCTGGAGTTGCAGGAACATTAGTCTAATGTGCTTTAAAAGATCACCTTCTGTGAGTGCTATAATAAGTTTGTGTGAAAAGCAGAAAGCATGTAATATGTAATAAAATCTGGCCTTTAATGAACCATTGTGGCACCGAGGTTTCTGCTACCATTTGGCAGAAAATGTCCCTTTAATTAGTGAATTAAGAAAAGCAAAGTGGCTGTTACCTTTGATGATAAGTCTGTTTAAGGATGAGAAAGGAAGGAAGGAAGGAAGGAAGGAAGGAGGAAGGAAGGAAGGAAGGAAGGAAGGAAAAGAAAGGAAGAAAGGAAGGAAGGGAGGAAGGGAGGAAGAAGGAAGGAAGGAAGGAAAAGAAAGGAAGGAAGAAGGAAGGAAGGAAGGAAAAGAAAGGAAGGAAGGAAGGAAGAAGGAAGGAAGGAAGGAAAAGAAAGGAAGGAAGAAGGAAGGAAGGAAGGAAAAGAAGGGAAAAAGGAAAAGGAGGGAAGGGAGGAAGGAAGGAAGGAAAAGGAGGGAAGGGAGGAAGGAAGGAAGGAAAAGGAGGGAGGAAGGGAGGGAGAGAGGAAGGAAGGAAGCAACGAAGGGAGGGAGGGAGGGAGGGAGAAAGGAAGGAAGGAAGGAAGAAAGAAAGAAAGAAAGAAAGAAAGGAAAGAGGGAACAAAAGAAGGAACAAAAGAAGGAACAAAAAAGGAAGGAAGGAAAGAAGGGAAAGAAAAGAAGGAAAGAAGAAAGAAAGAAAGAAAGAAAGAAAGAGAAAAAAGGAAAAAGGAAAGAAAGAAAAAAAGGAAGGAAAGAAAAACCTTCTTCCTTTCCTTCATTCCTCCTTTATTAGTTTACAAATAACACAAGGTGACAAATATATCCAACCCACCTTCCCCCTCCTATTGTTCCTACAACCACACATTTGCGAGGTAAGTTGGGCTGTAGCCCTAGCTACAGCTACCCTGTTTCCCTGAAAATAAGACCTCCAGGGGTAGGTTGCTACCCGGCATTACTGCCGGTTCGGTGCACAATTTGTTTTTTTTTAAAAAAACTTCCAGTGATGAAGCACCCACAACTTCTGGAGGCAAGCTGTTCCACTGGTTAATTGTTCTCACTACCAGGGATTCTCTCCTTAGTTCTAGATTGCTCCTCTCCTTGACTGTTTCTTGTCCCGCCTTCTGCCGCTTTGGAGAATAGCTTGACTCCCTCTTCTTTTGTGGCAGTCCATCCAGGGGTGGGTTTCAACTGGTTCGCGGCAGTCCCCGCGAACCGGTTGGTCGGCGAACCCGGAAGTAAGTAACTTCCGGGAACAGCGAAGGGCCCACCCGCCCGCCTGCGCTCCTTACCCGGTTTTGACGAGTTCTGCGCTTCCACGCATGCGCAGGACGCATACAGCGCCTGCGCGATCCTCCAGGAACAGCTGGAGCATCGCACAGACGCTAGTACGCATGCGTGCACCGCGTGCGCGCACGAGGATGCCGTCGGCCCCGTTCCAACGGAACCAGTTGGAACGGGGCGAGAAACCCACCCCTGAGTCCATCAAATACTGGAATACTGCCATCATGTCCCCTATCTTGTCCTTCTTTCTCTAAATCAACCCAAATCCTCAACAAATTCTTCATATGTTTTTGCCTCCAGGCCTTTAATCCTCTTGGTTGCGCTTCTCGGCACTTTTTCCAAAGTCTCAACATCTTTTTTGGTAACGTGGTGACCAAAACTCGATGCAGTATTCCAAGTGTGGTCTTACTAGGGCTTTATAACAGGGGTGGGCTTTAAATATTTCAGCAACGGGTTCTCTGCCTGGTTGGTGGGTGGGTGTGGCCATGGTGGGCGTGGTCTAGTCGGCCTCATGCACCATGGCACGGGGGGGGTGATTTTCCTTCCCTAGGCTCCAGAGGTTTTCTGCGAGTCTCTGGGAGGGCGAAAACTGCGTCCTCCAGAGGCCAAAAAGGGCCCATTTCTGGCCTTCTGGAAGGCCCATTTTCCCCCTCCCCAAGCCTCCACTTTCCTTGCATCCAAAACGGGCTACATGGAGACTACTGGGAGTGGTGGGGCAGGGAGGGACGGGTGGGTTGCAATGGTGGGTTCCAGCCGGCATGGCCCTGTATGGCCCAGTACAGCCCGATACGGCTGTACTGGTAATAGTTGGGAGCAGCGGCCAGCATACTGGCATGGTGGCTCGCTTGGCCCACCTGCCGACCCGCATTCCTTACATTTATTTATTTATTTATTTATTTATTTATTTATTATTTATTTATTTATTTATTTATTTATTTATTTATTTATTTATTATTATTAGACTTATATACCGCTTCATAGGGCTTTCAGCCCTCTCTAAGCAGTTTTACAGATTTTTAGCAAATTGAGTCAGCAAATTGCCTCCAACAATCCGGGTCCTCATTTCACCCACCTCGGAAGGATGGAAGGCTGAGTCAACCTTGAGCCGGTGAGATTTGAACCGCTGAACTGCAGATAACAGTCAATAGCAATAGCAGTTAGACTTATATACCGCTTCATAGGGCTTTCAGCCCTCTCTAAGCGGTTTACAGAGTCAGCATATTGCCCCCAACAACAATCCGGGTCCTCATTTTACCCACCTCAGAAGGATGGAAGGCTGAGTCAACCCTGAGCCGGTGAGATTTGAACAGCTGAACTGCAGAACTGCAATTCAGCTGAAGTGGCCTGCAGTACTGCACCCTAACCACTGCACCACCTCGGCTCTTTTAAGGCAACGCGGCCAATTGTGCATGCGCGCACAGGGTGCGGCACCTGCGCGACCAGCTGGTCATTGCGGGGCAGTGAAGTGCGCATGCATGCACAGTGCATGTCCGGTGCAGGCATGCGCAGTGCACCCAGCGCATGTGCAGCGCACACCCAGCACATTGCAGCGCACACCTGGTGCATGTGCAGCACACATCTAGCGCTTGCACGAATGGACCGCGAGCAGCGTACCAGTAGCGAAGGTAAGATCAACCCACCACTGGCTGGTTGAGTTGGGCAGGGCCAGCCAGTGGTGGGATTTGGAGGTTCTCTGTAATGGCCGTAATATTAGCTAGAGGTTCTCCTGAACCCAGGCAAACCGTTAGCAGCCCACCCCTGCTTTATAAAGAGGTACTAATACTTCACATCATTTTGTTATTTTTTCCCTTCTACAAGACCTTACAGTCATTACATCAACATTGTTATGTCATCATACCTGTACATGTATATAATATTTCACTTCTATATTTACACACCTTTATACACAGTTATATATATATATATATATATATTAATTTTATTCTTGTTTTGCAGCCATTTGTACCAATTGTTCCAAATTTCATAATATTCCGACTCTTCTTTATCTTTGAATTTCAGTGTTAATTTGTCCATCTCTGCACAATCCAAAGTTTTTTTTTTATCACTAATTCGTCCGAGGGGGTTATTATTTTGTGTCAGCATTGGGCAAATGCTATTCTAGCTGTAGTTAGCAGATGTGTTAATATGTACTTAATTTTCTTTGTATATTTCCCTTTGATTATTCCCAGTAGAAAGATTTCGGGTTTGTATTTTATCTGTTCTCCTGTAATTTCTTGCACCCATTTCCAAATTTTTGTCCAAAATTTTTGTGTTTCTGGGCAGGTCCACCATATGTGATAATAGGTCTCTTGTACTTTTTTACATTTTCAGCAGGTCGGCTTCATGTTTGGGTACATTTTGGGCAATCTTGTTGGTGATAAATGCCAACGATAAAACATTTTGTATATATTTTATTTAAGTTGAATTGAATTGAATTGAATTGAATTTTATTATTTGTATGCCGCCCTTCTCCGGGAAGGACTCAGGGCGGCGAACAACTCAAAAGGGGAAAAGGGGAACATAGAACAAAATATAAATAATTAAAATAAGCAAGAATCACACAACCACACAAGTCGAGAGGGGAGGGGAACTCGGAAGGCCTGGAGAGAGGTGAGGGTCCGAATCCCTGTGGGGAGTTTGTTCCAGAGGGCCGGAGCTGCCACAGAGAAGGCCCTCCCCCAGGTAGTAGCCAGGTGGCATTGGCTAGTAGACGGAACCCGGAGGAGGCCAACCCTGTGAGATCTAATGGGCCTTTGGGAGGTAATTGGCAGCAGGCGGTCTCTCAAGTACCCAGGTCCATACCATGAAGGGCTTTATAAGTTACGACTAGCACTTTGAAGCGTATCCGGAGACTGATCGGTAGCCAGTGCAGCTCGCGGAGGATAGGTGTAACGCGGGTGTACCGAGGTGCACCCACAATCGCTCGCGTGGTAAGTGCTGCTGATCGTGTTAGTTTATAATTTGTGTTCCAAATTCTTTCCCAATCTACTGGGAAGTGGACTTCACGTCATCTTGATGTTGCCTATAGACCTGTTGGTAAGGGGAGAGCTCATCTCCCTAAAAATATCCTGGCTGAAGTCCTTTGGATTAGAAGCCATTTAGAGCATTATCTTCTCTATTTCCTTTGGAATCCACAGCAAAACAAAGGATACCTGATTTATACTGCAATATAAATGACCTTGCAATAATGCCCTATAAAGAGCAAATGCCTGGAGCTAATTAAAACAAGAGATTGCTATTATCTGCTTGCATGCAAATCCTGCAGAATTCAAAGAAGCGGTAATTAGTAGTCTAAATTTAATATTCCCCCCTATATTTATGTGGCATTGGCTGCAACAATACCTTGGTGCTTAACAAGGCGCAATCAATCAAGAAAAAACTAAATCCAGAAAAACATTTGGCCTCAAGATTCCAGAAAAGTGAACCATTATTTGTTTATTCAAATGAACACATCCATCTAAAAGAAGAGAATGATCAAAGGACAATCCTGGTTCCAGTTAGCCATAGCACCACCTAGTGACTAAACTCAATAATAGCATTATCCATGCAGAGAATAAGCGACAATGTCCTTTCCAAAGAGAACCAGGGTAATGGACATTAATTGATCTCCTAGGATCAGGCACCCCTTAATTACTTCCTAACAGGACCAGTTATGATCAGACGAGACTCAAGGTACATACACAGTAACACAATGATCAGCTTTTATGTTATGTCTTATATGGCATTTACAAAGGTCACACAATCACCGATAGACCAATTTAGTTTAAATAAAGCATCAACTATATCTAATCTATTCAATTCGGATAAAAATTGATCAGCTCAATGTCATTGTCATAGTTCCAAGTAATGTTTGTTGTTTAATGACCCTGTAATCCTTTGCAGGGTGGAGTCAGGGCAACTGAATGGAGACCAGTATTTACTGGCTGGATGCCCTTCCCGTCACCAATGCAGAGTTCATGAACCAGATATATTCTCATTGTGCCCAGAGAGAGAAATATCAGGATCGAACTCACAGCCTCCTTCTTTCTTTCACCCACCCACCCACCCCCCATATTTGGCCCAGCAGGCCTCAGAGAAGCCTCCTGGGAGCAAAAACAGACCCCAAATGCTTCAAAAAGTAACAAAAAGTTCCTACCATTGTGCAGCACAGCTGATCGTCACAAACTTTTTTAAACTTTTTTAGCATTTTTTTACTACCAGTTCTGGCGAACGGTAGCATTTTTTACTAGCAGTTCGGATAAACCAGTAGCATTTTACCCCTGTTATACATTCCACAGGTTCTCCTCCCACCAGTGGCAGGTTTGGATTCGTTCCAACCGGTACGATTGGAACAGGCCCGGTGGTGTCCACATGGATGGGCACAGCACACACATGTGTCTTACCACCTCCATGACGCTCCAGCTGCTCAGCGGAGCATCGTGCAGGTGCTGTACATGCCGTGCGTGAAAGCGCCGAAGACTTAAAAAGACCAGTAAGGAGCTCGGGCAGGTGGGTGACCCTCTGGAGCACCATACCGGAACGGTATCTGGTGCACTGAGCAGGCTCTGTATGCCCATACCGGGGTGTACCACCTGCCATCCACCACTGCCTCCCGCCCTCTATAAGTGTGGCAACTAAGAAACAGACAGAGAAAACTGTGGCTTCAGCTAGAGTCGTTTCGAAAGCGGACAGTCGGCAGACAATGCGGATACCTAGTTCTAAATGTTATGGTGGAGATTCAAAAGTGGGGAAACCCACAATGTTGGTCAGGAGTCCATCACCGAATTCCTGGTGAGCAGCGTAGGCTAAGAACCAGGGGTGAAACCTTCGCTACCGGTTTGCCAATGTGAGAACCTTCTGCGCATTGCACAGAGCGTCAAAAACGGACGTGATGATGTCCAGGCAGGTGGGCGGAGCCTGCTACCAAGCACGCCTGTAAAGGTAAGTAGAACAGGGAGGGAGGGAATCCGCTATGCCAAGTGATTATATTAGCTAGAAAGCAGGAAATCTGATGATTCTAGCTAATATAAATCGTGCGTCACAGCTCGGAAATACCTGTTCACCAGAACTGGTAACATTTTTTTTTACTACCGGTTAAGGCGAACCGGTAGCATTTCACCCCTGCTAAGAAACAAGGCAGTAGAGTTTTCATTTGTCTAGATTGCAAGTACGCATGCGCACATCCACACAACAACACAAACTAACAAATAATGCCCCTCCCCTTGAGCCAACCTGGCCTCTTAGTCCTATTGTTAATATCCCCTGGAGTAGCTGATTTAACCATTTATTCGGCTTTGCTAAGCAAGCCGTCTTCCCCGCATCTCGCTGCGCCTTGCATAAATCAAGAGAATTCACAATGCACATTCTTAGCTTCGTGAGCAAGCACACTTTCAACCTTGATTGCCAAAATCCCATTCTCCTGGCTTCCGCCCCAGCCTGAATCATCACATTGAGAAAATGAAGCTTGTAATGCCTCAAGGATAAATATCCGAGTGGCTGAGAAAAAAAAAAAAGGGAGGTGGGGGAACCAGGACGGTTTAATACTTCAAAATATCTACATTCGGAGGGCGGTGTATACGGACAGGATCCGCAGCTCTGATCCTTTAGGAGAAAGCTTCTGGATCAAAATCGGCCTGTAAGAGAGAAGTGATTCCTTGTGTTTCAGAGGTTTAGATTCGGAGTGCCATTCTTTATTTTATTTCTTAGTATCCATGTTTTGGTTCAGGAGTTTCCAAGCTTTTCTCACTTCTCCCATCACGACCATAAGCCTCTGAGGTTATTTATTATTATGAGCTATTTATTGTGGAGCTGACTGGCTATAGGGAGCGGCAGCAGAGGGATGAAAGAGCCACAGGTGTCTCTAGAACCATGGGTTGCCGACCCCTGGTCTAACATAACGACGTTTAAAGTCGGCATTAACCTTGACTTTACCATTCCACAGTTATCCATGCCGTCCAAATCTCGGGCCAGATCCAGAAGTCTTCTATTTCTTCTAAGTATTCTGAGCCACAGTGTCGCAGTGGTTAGAGTGTGGTACTGCAGGCTACTTCTGCAGCCTGCTGGCTGCCTGCAATTTGGCAATTTCGAATCTCACCAGGCTGAAAGTTGACTCAGCCTTCCATCCTTCTGAGCTGGGTAAATTGAGGACCCAGATTGTTGGGGACGAGAGGCTGACTCTGTAAACCACTTAGAGGGGGCTGTAAAGCACTGTAAACCAGTATAAATCTAAGTGCTATTGCTATACCTTCAAGGTTAAGGAGATCAGCTTTAGCAAAAGGCAAAGGATTGTATAATTAGGTGTTCTTGTTTTGTCGTTCAGCTGTGTCCAACTCTTTGCGATCCTATGGACCACATCATGCCAGATTCCCCCATCCTCCACTGTCTCTCCTGCAGCTTGCCCAAATTCACATTCACTGTGGCAATGACACCGTCTAGCCATCTCATCCTCTGTCGTCCTTGTCTCCTTTTCCCCCAGTCTTTCCCACTATCAGGGTGTTCGAGGGTGCTTTTTCAAGAGGCAACTGGGCTTTCTGGTTTTTCTTTGAAGATGTTTCGCTTCTCGTCCAAGAAGCTGCTTCAGCTCCGACTGAATGATGGGGAAGGGAAGGATTTACACTCCTTGCCGACAGCTGGTCATTTGCATCCTTTTAGAGAGTCATTGAGGCCACTTGGAGGTTTATCTCTGTCCTCAAAGTCACCTGAGTAGCGCAAATAGACGTGGAGCCTTCTTGGAACTGTTGAAAGGACTGTGTTGAAGATTGGAGATAGATGATGTCATATCCCTCCCCCTCTGTTGAGAGGGGGCTGTTCAGTTTTGATCTAGATGGCTTCTTTGACCCCTCTTTCAAACCAGAGGTCCTCTCTGTCCAAAATGTGGACTTAT
This sequence comes from Thamnophis elegans, assembly GCF_009769535.1. NCBI lineage: Eukaryota > Metazoa > Chordata > Lepidosauria > Squamata > Natricidae > Thamnophis > Thamnophis elegans. Next base: position 5,149,090 of record NC_045546.1, read on the forward strand.
CTATCTTCCAAAGAGTGGGCTTTGTCTTTTAAATGCAGGTGGACTGCTGAATCTTGTCCTGATAGGTTTGTTCTCCTACGTTGTGCCATGCGTTTGTGAAGTGGTTGTTTTGTTTCCCCAATGTACAGATCTGCATATGGCTCACTGCACTGTAGCGCATATACCACGTTGCTCAGTTTGTGTCTGGGTGTTTTACCTTTGGAACGGACAAGCTTCCGCCTTCCAACATAAGAGAGAGGGGCGTGTATAAGTGCACCAACGCGCCTATCGCCCCAGTCATATTTGAAGGGTTTTTTTTTTTCATTTTGTTCGTAAGAATTTGTAAATTTTGTTTCCCAAATAAATAAATAAAGCTGCCTGAATTTTGATCACATGACCACGGGGACACTGCAAAGGTCGTAACTGCGAAAAATGGCCATAAGTCACTTTTTTCCCCCGTGCCACTGTAACTTTGAATGGTCACTGAAGGAACGGTTGTAAGTCAAGGACTAACTGTAGTGAGGCAGAAGTGGGTGAGATCCATGATTCTCTGTTCTTCGCTATTTGCTTGCCAACGTTTCATTACCCAAACAATTTTTTCATTTTTTTAAGAGATTGAAACATCTGCAAGCAACAAACCAAATTCAGAGAGCACCAAAGGCAGTAGTGAAATTCATTTTTTTTAATTACCAGTTCTGTGGGCATGGCTTGATGGGTGTGACAGGGAAAGGATACTGCAAAATCTACATTCAATCCCCACTTCATGGGAAGGATAACGTAAAATTCCCATTCCCTCTCCACTCCAGGGGAAGGATACGGTAAAATCCTGATTCCCTCCCCACCCCAGGGAAAGGATACTGCAAAATCTCCATTCCCTCCCCACTCCAGGGGAAGGATAACGTAAAATTCCCATTCCCTCTCCACTCCAGGGGAAGGATACGGTAAAATCCTCATTCCCACTCCACTCCAGGGGAAGGATACTGCAAAATCCCCATTCCCTCCCCCCCCAGGGAAAGGATACTGCAAAATCCCCATTCCCTCCACACTCCAGGGGAAGGATACTGCAAAATCCCCATTCCCTCCCCACCCCAGGGAAAGGATACTGCAAAATCTCCATTCCCTCCCCACTCCAGGGAAAGGATACTGCAAAATCCCCATTCCCTCCACACTCCAGGGGAAGGATACTGCAAAATCCCCATTCCCTCCCCACCCCAGGGAAAGGATACTGCAAAATCTCCATTCCCTCCCCACTCCAGGGGAAGGATACTGCAAAATCCCCATTCCCACCCCACTCCAGGGGAAGGATACTGCAAAATCCCCATTCCCTCCCCACTCCAGGGGAAGGATACTGCAAAATCTCCATTCCCACCCCACTTCAGGGGAAGGATACTGCAAAATCCCCATTCCCTCCCCACTTCAGGGGAAGGATACTGCAAAATCCCCATTCCCTCCCCACCTCAGGGGAAGGATACTGCAGAATCTCCATTCCCTCCCCACTCCAGGGGAAGGATACTGCAAAATCTCCATTCCCACCCCATTCCAGGGGAAGGATACTGCAAAATCTCCATTCCCACCCCACTTCAGGGGAAGGATACTGCAAAATCCCCATTCCCTCCCCACTTCAGGGGAAGGCTACTGCAAAATCCCCATTCCCTCCCCACTCCAGGGGAAGGATACTGCAGAATCTCCATTCCCTCCCCACTCCAGGGGAAGGATACTGCAAAATCCCCATTCCCTCCCCACTTCAGGGGAAGGCTACTGCAAAATCCCCATTCCCTCCCCACTTCAGGGGAAGGATACTGCAAAATCTCCATTCCCTCCCCACTCCAGGGGAAGGATACTGCAAAATCTCCATTCCCACCCCACCCTGGAGCCAGCCAGAGGCGGTATTTGCCAGTTCTCTGAACTACTCAAAATTTCTATTACCTGTTCTCCAGATCCTGACCAACGGGTGCCTCCATATTAATTGTTCATTTATTGTCTTATTATTTTGTAAAGAGCACGTTAAATCTTCTACGGTAATGCTAAAGGAGACTTTGAATTGCTTAGGCTGCTGGCCAATATCTACAGATCCGAAGGTATTTTAGCTTCAAGGAGCTGCATATTTCTTGTTTAAAAATCTAATGTTCGCTTTTCTTTTTAGCTAATGGAAAGCGCCGACGTCCAATCGAAGCCTTTTCATCATTCTTGCAACTTCCAGCTGAGAAACAAATATAGAGAGGAGAATTGAAGCGGTGCAATTAATGCCTAAAACTGAGAAAGAGAGACAGACAAACCACTTACTTTCACCCTGATAGCTCAGGCAAAGGACTTCGCACACCCTTTGCATTCATAATCAGCCAAAGGATCTTTTAGCACCTACAGTTTGGAAAGCAGTGGGTTTTCCATCTCCCAGACGGTTAATAAATCACTGCCCCTCCCCACTTTAAATAATATTTATTATGCAGTATCCTGCCCTCAGTTTCCCATTCCCACTGATTGTCCCTTTCCTTAAGAGATGTTATTAAGCAAACATATGGGATATCATCAGTGGTGGGTTTCAAAAATTGTTCGAACCTACTCTGTGGGTGTGGCCTCCTTTGTGGGAGTGGCTTGCCGCCCATGTGACCGGATGGGAGTGGCTTGCCGCCCATGTGACCGGATATGAAGATGCCGACGACACTTGTCAGAACCACCTTAAATTACCTCACACGCAGCACCGGCATGCATAAGAATATGATGTAAACTTGTTTTTTAAAAGGCATCTTTGGTTTGCGTTAAAACAACTTCAACACACGCAATGTTCTGATTGCACCACAAACGCAGTCGTCATCCTTTCACAGAGGCATTGAGTTTTATAAATAGGAGCATGATAGTGTAGAACAATCATATCCAAGGACCAGTGGTGGGTTTCAAAAAATTTTGGAACCTCTTCTGTAGGTGTGGCCTGCTTTCCGGGTCCACTGGTGGAACCTCTTCTAACCGGTTCAGTAGATTTGATGAACCGGTTCTACCGAATAGGTGCGAACTGGTAGGAACCCACCTCTGGATATCATTTAAAAAAATAAAGATAAATCTCTCTAGATAAGTCTGTGTGTGTTTGTGTGTATTGTGTGTGTGTGGTGTGTGTGTTTATTCCAGCATAACTCTGGAACGCCTCCAGCAATTTCAACCAAACTTTACTCTCTGGGGAAAAATACTGGGGGGGGGGAGACACCCCTAACACCCCCGGGAGTGTGTGTTCTGTTAAGAGACAGCCTGTTGTGCCTTAAAACGGCTTCTACCGTACTGCCGTAAAATGGCTTCTACTGTACAGAGCAGTGGATTTGCCATTTGTAACGGCTTCACGGTACTCCATGAGGGAGCTCCCTCTGGTAAGGGGAAAAATCCAACATTAGAGACTACACTTGGTCCGGACAATTTCAACAAGGCTTTGATTATTTTTGAGGACAAATATATGGCCAGGATCAAACATGACTGCAACTCGGTCTGCCTGCACCACTACGAGACCGACACAATGTACTTCATGCAGATTACATATGAGAAAAGAACGACAATGTCGAACAGCTTAGTATCGCGGACAGGAAGCCACTTTTAACTCAAGATCAGAAAAAAAGCATACCAAATGATCATGGATCAGCTAGCAAAAGAACAAGGTGGTATCTCATTCCTTGACGCTTCTGGGAGCACAGCTTCTCCACTGATAGATGGCTTTTCACTCCACTACGTAAAGGTAAAGGTTTCCCGCACATGGGTGCTAGTCGTTCCTTAGTGGTGGTGCTCATATCCGTTTCAAAGCCGAAGACCCAGCGTTGTCCGAAGGCGTCTCTGTGGTCATGTGGCTGGCATGATTAAACGCCAAAGGCGCACGGAACGTTATTACCTTCCCACCAAATGTGGTTCCTATTTTTCTACTTGCATTTTTTGCGTGCTTTCGAACTGCTAGGTTGGCAGAAGCTGGGACAAGTAATGGGAGCTCACTCTGTTACACTGCGCTGGGGATTCGAACTGCCGAACTGCCGACCTTTCTGATCGACAAGCTCAGCATCTTAGCCACTGAGCCACCACCTCCCTTTTCACTCCCCGAGAGAACTATATACGTTATGTGCTAATCTGTAAACTCATAAAAAAGATTCAGGCCCTCGGCAAAATGGGCCGATCATATAGGCCGTCAAGATGAAAAACAGGGAGAATTTTAGTTTTAATTTGAATATGAACATCAATGTTTGGAAGCAACCCCCCCCCCCAGATGAACTGGAGGTTGAGTTAACTGCAAATTGTGTACATTAAAAGCAGAAAAACAACCAAACTGGATGTTAAAGATCGCTATATTGAAGAGGGCAAGG